>NC_134697.1:3889570-4032070 GCF_050947455.1 Rhinoderma darwinii | reverse complement strand
TTACATTGTACTGGCCCTTTAAGTATCTATTGCCTCTGCACCAGTGACCTCGCTGCGCTGACACCGCGGGCGCCTTGATTTATCTGCTGCACCTAAACCCCATTATTCACCTCCTGTTATTGCTGTGAAGTACAATATATAGACATGGCGGCCGCGCTGCCGCTCACGCTTTATTTCTGATTACAAAGTAACGGAACATCGTTTATCCTCCTGTGTCGATACTTTGTGCTCACGTCTTGGTTGTTGCCCAGATTTACATGGAGCTCATCTCATGTCTTTCCATCAAGGTCTTATATTCTTCAACAGGGTGATTCCAACCTGAGACATTTCTGGGATTTCCACCGCAGATGCCCTAAATGTTTGACAGATTCGGGTCCCGGAGCTGGCGCACCAATCGTTGCCATTACCGTGCCCATCACTCCGCTTTGTGGATGTCACATAAACCGCCAATGACCCATCACCTGCTCTTTCTCTCCTGCTGCTCTTGTTTTAGTGTCAGTCTATACTGTAGCTCTGGTATTATGTTTCCCTGAACCAGGAAGCTCAGGATGAGCATTGTCCTATAGGACACTTCTGGTGTATAGAGATGATGTGTTACAATATTGTGAAAATGGCGCAATACATTGATAAATGTGGCGTTTCTCAGGTACCGGCTTCATTTTCTGGAGTAGCCCATTGAATTTTAGTTTTTTTGTGAATTTTTTTCGATTTTCTGTTTCTTCACTCGCAGCACAAACTCCAAACCAGAGCAACGTGTGAACTTGTAAACAGGAGTCGCATAAAACATAAGAATCAGCGTGAAATGAAGCAGATTACGCTCCGGACGCCGAGATCTGTTTAGTTTCAGCTTTAGGGCAACGTTTTTTTCCCTTTCTCCTAGTAACAAAAAATAAATAAATAAGAGCCCCCCCTCCCCCGATCCGGCATCCGTTGTTGCAGCCGCCATAGGAGGACACGGGCCCCAGCTCTGGAGTCCTGGGAGTGTTGGCCGGGAGCCCCGTCTCTGCTCATCTGCTCTCCATTCTCTCTGGGATGTGACTGAGCAGCTCAGGATCTTGTTCTTGTCATTGAATCATGTTGTTTAGACAAAAAAATGTGCAAAGAACTAAAAGCAGGAGGCCAAAGATGACCTGATCGGCCCCATCCCGCAGCGGCGGGCGCTTTCCGCTCGCCTGTAGAATTTCTATTCCCGGAGTCGTCGTCTTCGAGCCAATTCTGCATTATATCTGTTTCTAGGAAAGCTGAGTGACAACCAATATGGCTGCAATTACACCTCCTACTGGGGTTGTCGCCAAGCTTTCCCTAACTCCTGAACGGTAACTGCCTAGTGATCTGATGATGTCGGCATCCAGAGGTGCAATGTAAAATCTGCGCAGAGCCCCCACCTACCATGTGCCGTTTATAATACTGGGGTCTTCCTATATGGCAGAGGATGCTCTTAGTGATCAGGACCCGGGTGCGACTGCTAGACTACACCCTCTATTGCTTCACCCCTGTTGGAGTAGCGTATTTGTCGCTATGTGACTAGAAAGAATTGTCATTCAGAAGTACGGGAAAGCTGGGTGACAACTCCTGTAATGGAGGCCATATTGGTGGTCACCCAGCTTTCCTAGAAACAGATTTAAACGAAGAAATGACTGAAAAGAATTTGAAACAATGAGATCGTAGAGGACAAATCAAGGACGTATTTACCTCATGGATGACGCTATTCGTGGATGAACGCTTTAAAGGGATTGTCCAGTTTAGAAAACCCATATCATACCCCATATGAGTGAATTCTGGGTAATAGAGGGGATCTCCAGTTCAGGATCCTCATCTCTTGAGTGGAGAGCGGTTACATAGAGCGTTTCTGGAGGACCCGTCCTGTCCTGTATTACATAGACAACACCTTGATATAAATGGACACTGTGTAATACTTAATTTCTCCTGTGGTGGTGCTGCAGGGAAACTGAACACTTACTGCCAGGTTTCCTCACAGATCACATTTGATCGCTGGAGGTCCCAGCACGGGGAGACTTTATGATCAGCTTAATGTCAATGGACCTTCTAACAAGTAGGATTGTACAAAGTGCAAAACCCCTTTTAAGTTTTTAACCATTACAGGTTCTGCCCCAGTAATGACCAAGTAAGGCACTAGTGCAATAACTTATAGGAGTTCTACACTTGGCCACGTGGAAGCCATAACCAACAAGTCTCCAGGATCCCTGATATCCAGGTGCGTTCATACCTGTATAGGAATAGGGAAGCGTTTCTGCATTACATCCCTATTCTGCTGATTCATTACATAATATATCTTTATAGCGGTCAGAGCTTTGTTTTTCTCATACAAAGCTCCAAATCCTCTGCAGAGACGCAGTCACATAATAACATTGTCTGCCACCACCACTAGGGGGAGCTTACTGCAGATGTGTTCTTTTTTAGGTCAATGTATAACAGTATGCAGTAAGTCCTGAGCTCCCCCTAGTGGTGGTGGCAGACAGAATGTTTTTATGTGACTCTGTGTCTATGCAGGGGATTTGGAGCTCTGTATAATAAAAAAATAAAGCCCTGATCTCTATAAAGATATATTCAGATACTAATAAGCACAGAATCTTGTATCTAAAAATAACCTGATGATAAAAGATGGAGGAAGTGGATCCTATAGGCGCATATCCAGGTCTAGAGCTGAATGTTGGATATCAAGAGCCGAAGTGAAACAATTCTACCTGGGCCGTCCGTATAACAACCAATGGCTGTGTTCATATCTCTGTTCCAGGTTCCGTTGTTCTGCTCCGTCATAGGAACAACGAGAATGTCGGAAGCGCCAGATCGGTCGCATGATGAATACAAAGGCGCCCGGCGGAACCCATTGACTTTAATGAGTTCCATTGGGTTTCCTTCATGGTTTTTGTCCTGCTTTCTTATGTGGCTGGATGGATCATGGGCCCCGGGGTTTAGGGGCCCCATTGTGATTTCTACCTCAGTAGCTTCTCTAATGCTCAGGCCTGCTTTTGGAATAGAGAGAGGACAAATCCACATTTCCAGCAGACGTGTCTGTGTGGCCCTGGGGTGTGTGATATGTTCTATCTAGAATCCCACAGCAGCAGATGTTACGTATCTGACGGCGTGGAATCCCCCATATTTACACTGTAGGGTCTGCGCTGTGCGTTTTGGAGCCCCATAATATTTTTTTTTTAAACTTTTTTCCCCCCTTCTACTTGTGATAAAACTTTTTCCAAAAGTAGAAACTTGTTTTCATTAGAAATTAGTTACTTTGTATCCTTTGCAGATGAAATACAGGGAGAAGGACGGAAATTGGATTGGCCTCCTAGCTCAGTGTTCCTTCCATCTAACTCATTAGGATAAGTGTCCTTAAAGAAATATGCTTTTCATTCGGCTTCTCGTCAGTTACAAGCGATAACGCCGTTAAACGTAGTCCCTAATAAATCCCTCCAAACGACCCAATAAATGTAATTGGTAACCAAGGTGAGGGGTAAATTAAACCCAGCGATCCCGGGAATGTACAACACTATTCTCCGCAGTATTTGGGACCATCAGGTTTGGATTATCCGGTTTGTCCCGAACACCTGGACTTTATTAAAGTTTAATACAAACTAAACAGTCCCTGTGAGGGGCCGCAGAGAGGGCTCCATGTAAAACAATACACTATCTACATAGCAGCAAGTGACCTTGTCCTCTCATTACAATAACAAGGCTTCTCCTCCAGACCAGGAGGCCAGGTGACCGCCAGTCGCTCGGGGTCCGTCATATGTTTCCTTGATTCGAGGTGATGCTTTAAGTGCCTTGCACAATGCAACGTCAGCCGGAGATTAATCCCATTCACAGGAGGACATGTCAGTGGAGCGGAGGGATGGATGAGGTGGAGATACCAGGACCCTCCATGGGAAGATCTGCTGTTGATTATGACTTGTACTGCTTGGTGTGAATTGAGGTTTTATACTTGGGGTCATCAACAATCTTCTCTTACATGGAGAGGAGAAGACTTGGTGTTTATATCGAATTACTCTGCTGATGTGTGCCGAAAACAGAATGTAACCAACACTTTTCATGTGGTAGTGGTTTTCTGGAACCCCCATGTTGCCCAGCGGTATTAAAAGTTTGTGGACCCTTTAGAATGTCCTGAATTTCTGCAAATGGTTACAACAAAGTTGGAGAAGACAATTGTGTTAATCTGGAAATAGGGGACCAAACCCTGAAAAACAACCCCAGACCATTACCTCTCCCCCACTATGCGTGCTGGTAGGTAGCGTTTTTCTGGGACCCACCAAACCCAGATTCCACCATAAGACTGCCAAATAGTGAGCCGTTTTCTGCTACTTCATGTCTGATCTTATGTTACTCCTAGACGCTTACACTTCACACTGATAATACTTCGAGTTGCCCGGGCAGAACTAGCAGCTAATAATTACACTTACAGGTGACCCGTGCAGATCTAGTGGAAAATAATAATAATAATTTTAAAGGGTATGTTCACACGGCCTATTTACGGACGTAATTCGGGCGTTTTTGCCCCGAATTACGTCTGAAAATAGCGCCTCAATAGCGCTGACAAACATCTGCCCATTGAAAGCAATGGGCAGACGTTTGTCTGTTCACACGAGGCGTATATTTACGCGCCGCTGTCAAATGACGGCGCGTAAATAGACGCCCGCGTAGAAGAAGTGACCTGTCACTTCTTTGGCCGTAATTGGAGCCGCTATTCATTGACTCCAATGAATAGCAGCGCTAATTACGGCCGTAATTGACGCGGCGTTCAAGCGCCTGCACATGCCGGTACGGCTGAAATTACGGGGATGTTTTCAGGCTGAAACATCCCCGTAATTTCAGCCGTTACGGACCCCCGCCGTGTGAACATACCCTAACACTTACAGATCTAGCAGACAATAATAACACATAGGTGACCGGGCTAGATTGAGCAGATAATAACACCTACATGTGACCAGGGCAGATCTAGTGGAAAATAATAATAATAACACTTACAGGTGACTGGGGCAGGTCTAGCAGATAATAACACTTACAGGTGACTGGGGCAGGTCTAGCAGATAATATTAACACATACAGGTGACTGGGGCAGATCTAGTGGATAATAATAGCACAGGTGACTGGGGCAGGTCTAGCAGATAATAATAAGGGTATGTTCACACGCCCTATTTACGGACGTAATTTGGGAGTTTTACGCCTCGAATTACGCTGGAAAATACGGCTCCGAACCGGCTGCAAACATCTGCCCATTGAATTCAATAGGTCTTACGATGTTCTGTGCAGACGGGCTTTTTAAAAAGACGCCCGCGTCGAAGAAGTGCATGTCAGTTCTTGGGACGTAATTGGAGCCGTTTTTCATTGACTCCATTGAAAGACAGCTCCAATTACGTCCGTGATGGACGCAGCGAAAAACGCGAGTACGAGCAATTACGTCTGAAATTCAGGAGCTGTTTTCGCCTGAAAACAGCTCCGTAATTTCAGGCGTAATTTACGTTGCCGTGTGAACATACCCTAACACTTAAAGGTGACCGGGGCAAATCTAGTGGATAATAATAGCACTTACAGGTGACCGGGGCAAATCTAGTGGATAATAATAGCACTTACAGGTGGCCAGAGCAGATCTAGAAGATAATCACACTTACAGGTGACTGGGACATGTCTAGCAGATAATATTACTTACAGGTGACCGAGGAAGATCTAGCAGATAATAACACTTACAGGTGACTGTGGCAGATCTAGCAGATAATATTAACTCTTAAAGGTGACCAGGGCAGATCTAGTGGAAAATAATAATAATGATAAGACACACAGGTGACCGGGGCAGATCTTGCAGATAATAATAAACCTTAAGGTGACCGGGGCAGATCTAGTGGATAATAATAAAACTTACTGTTGATAATACTACTATTTACCTCTTCCCCACCACATTACAGTAGGCACTATGCGTTCCGGTAGGTAGCGTTTTCCTGGGACCCACAAAACCCAGATTCCTCCATAAGACTGCCAGATAGTGAACTGTTTTCTGCTGCTTAATGTCTTATCTGATGTCACTCCTAGACGCTTGCACTTCACACTGCTAACTCTTACAGGTGACTGGAGCAGATCTAGCAGATAATAATAACACTTACAGGTGACCAGAGCAGATCTAGCAGATAATAATAACACTTACAGGTGACCAGAGCAGATCTAGCAGATAATAACACTTACAGGTGACCGGGGAAGATCTAGTGGAAAATAATTATAATAACACTTACAGGTGCCCGGGGTAGATTTAGCGGATAATTACACTTACACGTGACCAGGGAAGATCTAGCAGATAATAATAACACTTACAGTTGACCGGGCAGATCTAGTGGATAATAATAACACTTACAGGAGATAATACTACTATTTACAGGCTCCATAATACCACCATATAGTGCCAAGATAATATTACTATATACAGCCCAGCTAATACCAACATATAGTGCCAAGATAATGCTCCCATATACAGCTCACATAATATCACCCTATAGTGCCAAGATAATATTACTATATACAGCCCACATAATACCAACATATAGTGCCAAGATAATACTCCCATATACAGCTCACATAATATCACCATATAGTGCCAAGATATTACCATATAGTTGCAAGATAATACTGCCATATACAGCCCACATAATACCACCATATAGTGCCAAGGTAATACTGCCATATACAGCTTACATAATATCACCATATTGTGCCAATATAATACTGCCATATACAGCCCATATAATAGCACCATGCGGTGCCAAGATAATACTGCCATATACAGGTCAGATAATAAAACCATATAGTGCCAATATAATACTGTCATATATAGCCCACATAATATCATCATATTGTGCCAAGATAATATTACCATATAGTGCCAAGATAATACTGGCATATACAGCCCACATAATAAAACCATATAGTGCCAATATGATACTGCCATATATAGCATACATAATATCACCATATTGTGCCAATATAATACTGCCATATACAGCCCATATAATAGCACCATATGGTGCCAAGATAATACTGCCATATACAGCCCACATAATACCACCTACCACCATATAGTGCCAAGATAATACTGCCATATACAGCTCACATAATACCATCATATAGTGCCAAGATAATACTGCCATATACCGCTCACATAATACCACCATATAGTGCAAAGATAATACTCCCATATACAGCTCACATAATATCACCATATAGTGCCAAGATAATACTGCCATATACAGCCCACATAATACCACCATATAGTGCCAAGGTAATACTGCCATATATAGCACACATAATATCACCATATTGTGCCAATATAATACTTCCATATACAGCCCATATACTAGCACCATATGGTGCCAAGATAATACTGCCATATACAGCTCACATAATACCACCAAATACTGCCAATATAATACTGCCATATATAGCCCACATAATATCACCATATTGTGCCAAGATAATACTGCCATATACAGCCCATGTAATAGTGCCATACAGTGCTAAGATAATACTGCCATATACAGGTCACATAATACCACCATATAGTGCCAAGATAATACTGCCATATACAACCAACATAATAAAACCATATAGTGCCAATATAATACCGCCATATATAATCCAAATAATATCACCATATAGTGCCAAGATAATACTTCCATATATAGTCCACATAATATCACCATATAGTGCCAAGATAATACTGTCATATACAGCCCACATACTAGCGCCATACGGTGCCAAGATAATACTGCCATACATAGCCCACATAATATCACCATATAGTGCCATGATAATACTGCCATATACAGCTCACATCATATCACCATATAGTGGCAAGATAATACTACCATATGCAGCCCACATAATATCACCATATAGTGCCATGATAATACTTCCATATACAGCCCACATGATATCACCATATAGTGCCAAGATAATACTGTCATATACAGCCCACATAATACCACCAGAGAGTGCCAAGATAATACTGCCATATACAGCCCACATCATATCACCATATAGTGCCAAGATAATACTGCCATATACAGCCCACATAATATCACCATATAGTGCCAAGATAACACTGCCATATACAGCCCACATAATATCACTATATAGTGCCTAGAGGATACTGCTATATACAGCCCACATAATACCACCATACAGTGCCAAGATAATTCTGCCATATACAGCCCACATAATACCACCATATAGTGCCAAGGTAATACTGCCATATACAGCTTACATAATATCACCATATTGTGCCAATATAATACTGCCATATACAGCCCATATAATAGCACCATGCGGTGCCAAGATAATACTGCCATATACAGGTCAGATAATAAAACCATATAGTGCCAATATAATACTGTCATATATAGCCCACATAATATCATCATATTGTGCCAAGATAATATTACCATATAGTGCCAAGATAATACTGGCATATACAGCCCATATAATAAAACCATATAGTGCCAATATGATACTGCCATATATAGCATACATAATATCACCATATTGTGCCAATATAATACTGCCATATACAGCCCATATAATAGCACCATATGGTGCCAAGATAATACTGCCATATACAGCCCACATAATACCACCATATAGTGCCAAGATAATACTGCCATATACAGCTCACATAATACCATCATATAGTGGCAAGATAATACTGCCATATACCGCTCACATAATACCACCATATAGTGCAAAGATAATACTCCCATATACAGCTCACATAATATCACCATATAGTGCCAAGATAATACTGCCATATACAGCCCACATAATACCACCATATAGTGCCAAGGTAATACTGCCATATATAGCACACATAATATCACCATATTGTGCCAATATAATACTTCCATATACAGCCCATATACTAGCACCATATGGTGCCAAGATAATACTGCCATATACAGCTCACATAATACCACCAAATACTGCCAATATAATACTGCCATATATAGCCCACATAATATCACCATATTGTGCCAAGATAATACTGCCATATACAGCCCATGTAATAGTGCCATACAGTGCTAAGATAATACTGCCATATACAGGTCACATAATACCACCATATAGTGCCAAGATAATACTGCCATATACAACCAACATAATAAAACCATATAGTGCCAATATAATACCGCCATATATAATCCAAATAATATCACCATATAGTGCCAAGATAATACTTCCATATATAGTCCACATAATATCACCATATAGTGCCAAGATAATACTGTCATATACAGCCCACATACTAGCGCCATACGGTGCCAAGATAATACTGCCATACATAGCCCACATAATATCACCATATAGTGCCATGATAATACTGCCATATACAGCTCACATCATATCACCATATAGTGGCAAGATAATACTACCATATGCAGCCCACATAATATCACCATATAGTGCCATGATAATACTGCCATATACAGCCCACATGATATCACCATATAGTGCCAAGATAATACTGTCATATACAGCCCACATAATACCACCAGAGAGTGCCAAGATAATACTGCCATATACAGCCCACATCATATCACCATATAGTGCCAAGATAATACTGCCATATACAGCCCACATAATATCACCATATAGTGCCAAGATAACACTGCCATATACAGCCCACATAATATCACTATATAGTGCCTAGAGGATACTGCTATATACAGCCCACATAATACCACCATACAGTGCCAAGATAATTCTGCCATATACAGCCCACATAATATCACCATATTGTGCCAAGATAATACTGCCATATACAGCCCACATAATATCACCATATTGTGCCAAGATAATACTACTACTGCAATATAGTGCTGAGATAATTCCACCACACACCAGTAAATAATACCACCATATACCAGTAAATACCACCACACACCAGTAAATAATACCACCATATACCAGTAAATACCACCACACACCAGTAAATAATACCACCATATACCAGTAAATACCACCAGACACCAGTAAATAATACCACCATATACCAGTAAATACCACCACACACCAGTAAATAATACCACCATATACCAGTAAATACCACCACACACCAGTAAATAATACCACCATATACCAGTAAATACCACCACACACCAGTAAATAATACCACCATATACCAGTAAATACCACCACACACCAGTAAATAATACCACCATATACCAGTAAATACCACCACACACCAGTAAATAATACCACCATATACCAGTAAATACCACCACACACCAGTAAATAATACCACCATATACCAGTAAATACCACCACACACCAGTAAATAATACCACCATATACCAGTAAATGTCACCACACACCAGTAAATAATACCACAATATACCAGTAAATACCACCACACACCAGTAAATGATACCACCATATACCAGTAAATAATACCACAATATACCAGTAAATACCACCACACACCAGTAAATAATACCACCATATACCAGTAAATAATGCCACCATACACCGGTAAATACCACCACACACCAGTAAATAATGCCACCATATACCAGTAAATAATGCCACCATACACCAGTAAATAATACCACCATATACCAGTAAATACCACCACACACCAGTAAATAATACCACAATATACCAGTAAATAATGCCACCACACACCAGTAAATAATACCACCATATACCAGTAAATAATAGCACAATATACCAGTAAATACCACCACACACCAGTAAATAATACCACCATATACCAGTAAATAATACCACAATATACCAGTAAATACCACCACACACCAGTAAATAATACCACCATATACCAGTAAATAATACCACCATACACCAGTAAATACCACCACACACCAGTAAATAATACCACCATACACCAGTAAATACCACCACACACCAGTAAATAATACCACCACACACCAGTAAATAATACCCCCACACACCAGTAAATAATACCACCACACACCAGTAAATAATACCACCACACACCAGTAAATAATACCACCACACACCAGTAAATACCACCATACACCAGTAAATAATACCACCATACACCAGTAAATACCACCATACACCAGTAAATAATACCACCATACACCAGTAAATAATACCACCATACACCAGTAAATAATACCACCATACACCAGTAAATAATACCACCACACACCAGTAAATACCACCACAGACCAGTAAATAATACCACCATATACCAGTAAATAATACCACCATACACCAGTAAATAATACCACCATACACCAGTAAATAATACCACCATACACCAGTAAATAATACCACCATACACCAGTAAATACCACCACACACCAGTAAATAATACCACCATACACCAGTAAATACCACCACACACCAGTAAATAATACCACCATACACCAGTAAATAATACCACCATACACCAGTAAATAATACCACCATATACCAGTAAATACGACCATACACCAGTAAATAATACCACCATACACCAGTAAATACCACCACACACCAGTAAATAATACCACCATACACCAGTAAATAATACCACCATACACCAGTAAATAATACCACCATATACCAGTAAATACGACCATACACCAGTAAATAATGCCACCATACACCAGTAAATAATACCACCACACACCAGTAAATAATACCACCACACACCAGTAAATAACACCACCACACACCAGTAAATAATACCACCACACACCAGTAAATAATGCCACCACACACCAGTAAATAACACCACCATACACCAGTAAATAATGCCACCACACACCAGTAAATAATACCACACACCAGTAAATAATGCCACCACACACCAGTAAATAACACCACCATACACCAGTAAATAATACCACCACACACCAGTAAATAATGCCACCACACACCAGTAAATAACACCACCATACACCAGTAAATAATGCCACCACACACCAGTAAATAATGCCACCATACACCAGTAAATAATACCACCACACACACCAGTAAATAACACCACCACTCACCAGTAAATAATACCACCACACACCAGTAAATAATGCCACCACACACCAGTAAATAACACCACCACTCACCAGTAAATAACGCCGGGTGATTTTAGTTTGCTCCTGGGGTTCCTGTCCTCAGAATCTCCTTAGTAAACCAGGGCCCTGGGCAATTGCCCAGTTTTCTACCCCTACAACCAGCCCTGTCTATAGTATATACTGTGTGAAGGAGGATCACATAGAAGAACCTTATAGGGGGTGTACTGATTTTTCCCACGACCGTCTGAGGACTTTAGTGATCTCTATTTCTTATGCTGCCCTTGTGTTTCCGCAGGAAAGCGTTACGTGGTTATTACAAATAGCGCTATTAATTACGGATGTGATTCTTTGTGGAATTGATCTGTTTGGCCGCAGCAGATGTAGTAAATTAATAATGACGCGGCGAGACTCCGGAGACGCCATTAGATGTTTTGCTTTCAAATCTTTTGCTTGAAGATTTCCATTTCAATGGTCAAAGTCCTGTGAACTTCCCTCCGTCCATGACACGAAGCAAACAACGCCGTCACCCTATGTCTACAGCTTAACATGCATGTGTTATACCGGGACCCTTCCCACAAAATACGGGCTGACCATAGTGGTTGTCACCCAGCTTTCCCAGCCTCCTGAATGGCATATCTGCCTAGTTGGGGGGGGGGGGGGGGGGTTGTACCATTCTAACACTAAATAGATTTTGAATTCAGGAGTCTGGAAAAGCTGGGTGAGAGCCTCTGTAGGAGCTGTAATGGCAGCCATATTGGTTGTCACCCAGCTTTCCCAAAAACCGATATAATGAAGAAACATGGAAAGAAATTTTGAACAGCTTGTGGGAAGTGAATGACCTGAGGTGGGGGTGGGGGATGCTCCGTAAGGAAGACCCCAAGGAATTTGTGTAAACATTGAGAATGACAAATACAGAAGTCGCCTTCGTGCCGTTCTTCTCCATTAGGGCGGGACGTCTCCTGAGGTGGATTCCGCCTGTCCAATGTATTATTTAGTGCCCCGTTGCCATAATCTGGGACAACCCTCCCCATAATAATGATAATAGATGCATCCGAGATCAATCCTCACTACGGACTCAACAGACGAGAACCGCCCGGCGCAGCTCGCAAAACGGCCTAAATGATGTCATCCATCACGGCGGACACTGCAATCTGCCAGAAATCAGCCGGCGTCCCACGAGACGCCTCAAGAGGGAAAAGTGCAGAAGTTCTCGCCCTTCCTTAGGAAACGCTCCCCGCAGGATTCACTCATTATTCCGGCTCGTTGGGAAATCCGAGAAAAATGGGAGTAATGTCAGAGGCAGCGACTGGAGAGCGTTAAACGCACCTCATTACCGTCCCCCAGACATGTGCTTTACATTCACAAGCCAATAACTCCGATCCCGGGGACAGGTGAAAAACTAAATGACATTTGCAACCGTTGATTTATTCCCCGGCTTAACTCCGGGACGCGTCACCCGATGGATTTCCACGGATCTCGCTGCCGATCTTTGGAACACGTGAAATACTATTGATCCCTCTTCCTAAATCCGTCTATTCCATCCTTGCAACATTTTCACTTTCTTTGTATTTGGAATTCTGTTTTGAATTGTTACATTGTTGCAATTTTTTGTAAACCCCCCCTCTCCCCTCCCCCAGCCTTCCTGCATTGTTATTGTGTTATTTGTATTTAGGTCTCTCTTTCTGGCACGCTGGAATTCTCATTAAAATATATTTATGGGCTGAGAGCGGTTCTGGAAGGATTACACGTAATTTGGCCTGCAAGGCTCTTAAATTACATTGCCGGGCCTTCATTTAACCATTGCCATCCCAAGGCTCCGGATCTGGTTTAGTTCTTTCCTAACATTACTCATATAGGGGAAGAAGCCTGTGGAACCCCAAAGAAGCCCCCAAAAATCATGAACATGACAGGGAGTGGTCAAGAGGCTTAACACATGCGACTTAATGGAGAGATGGATTAAAATGCATTAATGGACGACGTTTCCTTAAGATTAAGTCTATTGTGCAGAGAATTATTAGGCCAGGTTCACACACACTGTTTTGGTGCAGTTTTTGGATGAGTTTTTTTTTAGCCAAAGGCAGAAATGGATCTAAAAGGAAGGAAAGGTATAAAGAAAAAACTGATGCATCTCGTTTCTTTTGTGTCCAGTCCTGCGTTTTGCTAAAAAAATCTGAGCCAAAAAACTGCACCCAAAACTGTGTGTGTGATCCTGGTCTTATGTTGCTCCAAAGCCTGAAGATGACTCTTAAAGGAGCTAAATTTATTTAAAAAAAAAAAAAATCTTTGGACTGGAGAATAAACCTAAGGGCTTATTCACACAAACGTGTTAAACGTCCCACGGACCTATGTAATTCAGCCGTTGTTTCACCGGACCATGTGACGGGACCGTGCGAAAATAGGACATGTCCCATCTTTTCACGCATCCCTCCATAGATTCTCAACTATCGCGTCCCGCAGCGCAGAGCACGGATACACCTCGGACTGCATTTTTTCACGTCCGAGATGCGCAGCGTTCGTGTGAATCCGGCCTTAGAGCGACGACATCTTATAAGAACGACTTTCTAAGGAGAAAGTAATTCACTCCTCTGACAACTTTAGATCCACACCTGAGCCCCATTGTTAATGAGTGAGGGGATTATGGGCCTTACTAGTAGTCAGAACTTTGGCCGCTGACCAATTGTCCAAATGTTCAGTTCACCTGGGATAAGGGGAACTTGTGTTCAATTTTTCTTTAATATTTTGCTACATTGTTACCAGGGGCGTAACTAGGAAAGACTGGGCCCCATAGCAAACTTTGGACTGGGCCCCTCCCTCCGCTGGGTATCACACAACCCCCCCTTGTAGATAGTGCCTCCCTATAGATTCCACCACACAGCGCCCCCTATAGATAGCACCATACACAGCCCCCTGTAGATAACGTCTTACAGCCCCAAATCCCCCCTGTAGATAACGCCATACAGCCCCCCTGTAGATAACGCCATACAGCCCCCCTGTAGATAACGCCATACAGCCCCCCTGTAGATAACGCCATACAGCCCCCCTGTAGATAACGCCATACAGCCCCCCTGTAGATAACACCATACAGCCCCCCTGTAGATAACGCCATACAGCCCCCCCTGTAGATAACACCATACAGACCCCCTGTAGATAACGCCATACAGCCCCCCTGTAGATAACGCCATACAGCCCCCCTGTAGATAACGCCATACAGCCCCCCTGTAGATAACGCCATACAGCCCCCCTGTAGATAACGGCATACAGCCCCCTGTAGATAACGCCATACAGCCCCCCTGTAGATAACGCCATACAGCCCCCCTGTAGATAACGCCATACAGACCCCCCAGTAGATAACGCCTTACAGCCCCCTGTAGATAACGCCGTACAGTCCCCCCTGTAGATAGCGCCATACAGCCCCCCTGTAGATAACGCCATACAGTCCCCCCTGTAGATAACGCCATACAGCCCCCTGTAGATAACGCCGTACAGTCCCCCCTGTAGATAGCGCCATACAGCCCCCCTGTAGATAACGCCGTACAGTCCCCCCTGTAGATAGCGCCATACAGCCCCCCTGTAGATAACGCCATACAGTCCCCCCTGTAGATAACGCCATACAGCCCCCTGTATATAACGCCGTACAGTCCCCCCTGTAGATAACGCCATACAGCCCCCTGTAGATAACGCCATACAGCCCCCCTGTAGATAACGTCTTACAGCCCCCTGTAGATAACGCCATACAGCCGCCATGTAGGTAACGCCATACATCCCTCTCTGTAGATAACGCCATACATTCCCCTCTATAGATAGCGCCATACAGCCCCCCTGTAGGTAACGCCATGCAGCCCCCAACTCCCCCCCAAAAAAACTGCCTATAGTTACTTTGTCCTACAAAAGACATGTATCCCCTCTCCACAGGATATACACCGGATAGGGGATACTTGTGTGATCGCTGGCAGCGATAAGGAGAACGGGGACCGAAAGTCCCCCGAAGTTCTCCATAACAAACCTCTGACTTCCGGCGTCTGCGCAGCTCAATAAAAATGAAAGGAGCGATGGTCACGCATGTGCACAAGCGTGACCGGTGCGCAAGTCCTTTCTAAGGATCTGCCGACACAGACCCCGGAAGTCCGAGGTTTGTCATGGAGAACTTCAGGGGACTTTCAGTCCCCCGTTCTCCTTATCGCTGGGCGTCTCAGCGATCACACATGTATCCCCTCTCCTGTGGAGAGGGGATGCATGTCTTTTGTAGGAACAACCCCTTCAGTGCCGTCGCGCTGTAGCTGCCATAGTGGCTGCTAGCGGAGCCTCCGGCCATCGGGGGAAGGGGGGCCCGTGCCGGCGGGTGGCACGGGCCCCCTCATGCTGCGGGCCCCGGTAGTTACACCACTGATTGTTACAATGATTTGTTTATCATATTATCGCAATTATCACTAGAAACAGAAGCATGCGCTCCGGGCAACTAAACATGAGCATGTATTATATATTTGCCCATTCATTTATTTTAATACTACATTTCTCCAGCAGTGGCCGCTGTAGGAAAAATGTGTGCCTGATATCTTCCCTTGCTGGCGATCCAAAAGGTTGTCCAGTGTGCCCTGAATACAAATCAATACAAGGGGCTCCTATGGAATATGAATCTCCCGGGAGGGATCTGTGTGGCACTATTACTGCAGAGGAGGACGACTCTGATCAAGTCTGCACAAGTGATCGCCACCCTGGGCACAATGATTCCCATTTCTGGTTGGTCCTATTGGTCAAGCATTCACTAGCAGTCCGGTCAGTGTCTGGATGTCAAGGAGAATCCCTAATCCCAAACATGCAAAATAACCAACGCAAATCTGATTGGTTACTAGACCTTCAGACTGGTGCCCTTTAAATAATGTTTCCAGGTAACGTCTTCTGCTACATTTGTATTAAATCGTCTGCGCTTTGGTTACGTGAAGAACTGAGATGCTGACGACTTGACATTAAGAAGAAAGTTCTTGTGCTTATCCAATAAACTCCATAACGGCCAATCCAGAAGACAGACTTTCCCCAGTCCTGGTGACAGACACATGTCCATGTTCCAGGCACTACATAAAACTCAGTCGTTAAATGTGGTTACGGAGGGATCTGCGCGGCGGTTGAGACGTGTCGAACGTTACGTGATTGGGGCCTGACAGGCGTCTCCATAAGATCATCATTTTGGAGATGTTTCTCTCCTGAGGCGTTTAAGGTAAAACCACCACATTCCTTATTTTCCTTCTACTGTTCTGTTTAACGTCAGGGGTTCGGTTCTGCAGCGACGCGATTCTCTTCAGCTTAAGGCCAGGATCACACACACGCAGTTTTGATGCAGTTTTTGGCTCCGGTTTTTTTTGTTTTTTTTTTTTCAGCCAAATCCAAAAGTGGACCTAAAAGGAAGGAAATGCATAAAGAAAAGACGGATGAATTTCCTTTCCTTTGTGTCCACTTCTGTGTTTGGCTCAAAAATACTGCACAAAAACCTCTGAGCGGCTGTGATGTCATCAGCTTATAGGGCGTCTTCCGTTCATCGTTCATTTCAAGAGGACAAAGGTCACTGCTGCTGACCCGTTACTGAAGAGCAATCAACTCCCAAAAATAACCGGAACCCCGCACAGGGCACCTGACACCCCAATAGTGGAGGCAGAGATGTAGTGTCTGTGACCGGGGAGCCTCTCCACTGGATGACAAGACGTTATTACAGTCGCCTATGACACACCTCCCAACATTTGAATCCCCATTGGCGGGACAGTTTAAAGCCCCAGACCCGGTTTACCCAAAAACACCCACAAAACCTCTGAAAACGCTGCTTTCTAGCATATTTGCATAAATCCCACCCCTTTTAGGGTCCCCTTTGCAAGACAAAACAGAAAAAAACAGGGTGATTGGCAGGACAAATCAGTCCCAGTAATAGAGAGAGATCTGCTGCTGAAATAACTCCACTGTGTACAGGTAACCCCCCAATCTGCCTCCTCTTCATTTACTATGCAAATATATGATATCTAGTGCTCTCTGTTATCAGACATGTCAGGCTGGAGGAGGATGACTGTAGGACAGGTTAATACAATCTATTGTTCTCTGTTATCAGACATGTCAGGCTGGGGGAGGATGACTGTAAGACAGGTGATTACAATCTATTGTTCTCTGTTATCAGACATGTCAGGCTGGGGAGGATGACTGTAGGACAGGTGAATACAATCTATTGTTCTCTGTTATCAGACATGTCAGGCTGGGGGAGGATGACTGTAGGACAGGTGAATACAATCTATTGTTCTCTGTTATCGGACATGTCACGCTGGGCGAGGATGACTGTAGGACAGGGGAATACAATCTATTGTTCTCTGTTATCAGACATGTCACGCTGGAGGAGGATGACTGTAGGACAGGTGAATACAATCTATTGTTCTCTGTTATCAGACATGGCAGGTTGGGGAAGAATGACTGTAGGACAGGTGAATACAATCTATTGTTCTCTGTTATCAGACATGTCAGGCTGGGGGAGGATGACTGTAGGACAGGTGAATACAATCTATTGTTCTCTGTTATCAGACATGTCAGGCTGGGGGAGGATGACTGTAGGACAGGTGAATACAATCTATTGTTCTCTGTTATCAGACATGTCAGGCTGGGGGAGGAGGACTGTAGGACAAGTGAATACAATCTATTGTTCTCTGTTATCAGACATGTCAGGCTGGAGGAGGATGACTGTAGGACAGGTGAATACAATCTATTGTTCTCTGTTATCAGACATGGCAGGTTGGGGGAGAATGACTGTAGGACAGGTGAATACAATCTATTGTTCTCTGTTATCAGACATGTCAGGCTGGGGGAGGATGACTGTAGGACAGGTGAATATAATCTATTGTTCTCTGTTATCAGACATGTCAGGCTGGGGGAGGATGACTGTAGGACAGGTGAATACAATCTATTGTTCTCTGTTATCAGACATGTCAGGCTGGGGGAGGGTGACTGTAGGACAGGTGAATACAATCTATTGTTCTCTGTTATCAGACATGTCAGGCTGGGGGGAGGATGACTGTAGGACAGGTGAATACAATCTATTGTTCTCTGTTATCAGACGTGTCATGCTGGGGGAGGATGACTATAGGACAGGTGAATACAATCTATTGTTCTCTGTTATCAGACATGTCAGGCTGGGGGAGGATGACTGTAGGACAGGTGACTACAATCTATTGTTCTCTGTTATCAGACATGTCAGGCTGGGGGAGGGTGACTGTAGGACAGGTGAATACAATCTATTGTTCTCTGTTATCAGACATGTCAGGCTGGGGGGAGGATGACTGTAGGACAGGTGAATACAATCTATTGTTCTCTGTTATCAGACGTGTCATGCTGGGGGAGGATGACTATAGGACAGGTGAATACAATCTATTGTTCTCTGTTATCAGACATGTCAGGCTGGGGGAGGATGACTGTAGGACAGGTGACTACAATCTATTGTTCTCTGTTATCAGACATGGCAGGCTGGGGGGGGAGGGGTGACTGTAGGACAGGTGAATACAATCTATTGTTCCGTGTTATAGAGAAATTTATATCAGACAAATAAAGAAGAACTCCGCATTATAATGTTCTTATCTCTGAATCTTCAGTAAAGTTGTCAAGGGAAATTCTTCTTATCAATTTCTATCGTCAGACACAAGTTTTCAGGGCAATTGGGGCACTTTTGATTCGTTTCAGATTTATTCATACTGAATCGAACAGCTGATTCAACCAATTCAGACCCAAAACGAATTTCAGGAAATTCACTTGTCTCTGATTGACACTATTATGGGGACGCTGAGATTAATATCATTGTAAGTGCTGACTGTGACCCTCAGAGCGGCAGATCCCTCATACCGATTACCATACCACCAGTGTGAGAGCCGGCGCCCCCTGCTGGAGGACACAACCACAACAAGAACACACTTGTTCCACCACTGGAGCTCTAGTCATGGAGAAGTTAAAGGGCCGGTCCAGTTTTATATGAATAGAACTTAATTCTGTATAACGACAAGTTCTGCAACTTTCTAATAGACTTTCTGTTTCACTAATTTCCACATTTCTGCTAGATGTCATTGAATGGGAACATTCGTATTTACACCCAGAGGCTGAAATTCCATGCGGTCCTAGTCCTGCTCACACATATGATGGCTTGTTACACTGCATCAGACTATCCTCTGGGAGCATTTCCTGTCCTGGAAATGATGTAACAGCAGAATTGTGATTGCAGCTTTGGATGTGACTGGGAGTATAAAAAATAATGTTACAGCAGAATTATGAATGCAGCTCTGAATGTGACTGGAGTATCAAATATAATGAAACAGCAGAATTGTAAATGCAGCACTGGATGTCACTGGAGTATAAATTATAGTGTAACAGCAGAATTATCAATGCAACTTTGGATGTAATTGGAGTATAAAATATAATGTAACAGCAGAATTATAAATGCAGCTCCGGTTGTAACTGTTCTATAAGACGTTATGTAAGACTAGGACTGTAAATGCAACTCCGGATGTGACTGGAGCATAAGACAAGTGATAAGTCGAGATGATTTTGCGATAAGTAAAGAATATGATACGACAATTGAAGGGTTAACAGAGAGAACAGTGACGTCATCTACAACCACATGTTCTGCTTCCAGTTATATAAGTAATAATGGCGCTTAATTACCGGCTGCAAACTGCTAATTATATTCTGCTGTCAGGACTTGCTGCACTTGTGGGGACCACAGAACGTGAAGGGATCATTTAGTGGCGACAGGATAACTATATACACATTAACCCCTTCATTGCCACGCTTCAATGACTCCAGGGTGACGAAGGATCCTCAAGTGACCGGTGGGAGGAGACGCCGCAGCGTGAATATGTCATATAATTAATATACATTATTATGGGGGTACTTTCACACGTTCTGAATGGCACTGGATTTTTTTCTGCAAGGCCAATTACCGCTCCGCAAACAACGCGCGATCGCTGAGAATTGATGCCGTTTTTCTATGTGGTGTTTGGCCCCACAGTTCTATAGGTGAAACAAGTTTTTACAATTTATTTCACCTGTAGAATTCCTGTGGCCAAAAACAGCAGCGCAACTTCGTGGAAATAAGTGTTCAAAGGTTTAAAGCCCAGTTCACACCTTGTTTTTTGGGCGCTGATTTTGACGCAGAAACCACATCTGAATCAGCAGCAAAAAATGACCAAAATCGCCCCCATTGATTTCAATGGGAGGTAGAGGTGTTTTTATTCCCTTGCGGGGAAAAAAAAAATGGTATGACCTTATTTGCCGCGGTTCCGCCTCTGACATCCCAAGTAAATCAATGTGAGGCAGAAAAAACCTGCAGCGCTCCTCAAAAAAGCGCAGGAAGGTCGAAATCGGCCTCAATATTCCTTCAGATTTTTTCCGCCTGCAATAAACTCCGTGTGAACTAGGCCTAAAGGACCGCTTGGAAAAAAAGATGCCGACGTGTGAAAGCAGCAAAAACGCCCTTGTATCAGTTCACCCAATCCTGCCCTCTTAACCCCTTAGTGGCTGTAAAGGACTCGTCCAGTCCTCCATAAATAAAGAGTAATCCTTATATAATAAGGAGTTCTACAACTTTCATGTTTAAATTCTTTACAATTTTCAAGATCTCTGCTTGTTGTTAGTGAACGGGAACATTCATAGTTTGCATCCGGAGGCTGCTGTCCAGCCCTGATACTTCTCACAGCTGTGGGTTTGTTACAAAGTATCCAGCTTATGCAATCCTCTACAAATACATTTTATCTGCACTGATACATTGTAGCAAATAGAGATGAGCAAAACGTTGAAAATGACGTGTTTCTGTGCGAGATTCCTATTATTTGCCGCTTATAAGACAATAGAAACTGATTCAGATTTCAGCCTTTCAGCAACAAAGTTCCACAAAGCAATTTTTCTCAGATTAGAAAACTATAGTAACAAACAATGCGGACAGGAGAGCGTTGTAAACCTGATATGTTTAGCTCACAGAGAAATATCTACACTGGATACAATTGTAGCAAACCCTCAGCTGTAATAACAGGACTAGATCAGGGCAGGGTTTCAGCCTCTGTAAGTAATAAAATAATAATAATGAATGTTTCCATCCACTGACAGCAAGCAGAGATATTGACAATTGTGAGGACATGAAGCGCAACGTATATTAGAAAGTTGCAGAGGTTTTCATTATACAATGATTAGGGCTCCCTGGTGACACGTAGCCGCCCGGGATTTGCGTTAAAATTGTAATGTTATCGTAAATTGGGAAAGAATGTTGCAATCCACTAAGTAAAAATGACAAAAAATCCCGCATGTTCCACCGCAACTCGTACTCCATGCAAAAATATTGACGTTTTTGGCAAGTCACAATAATGCTGCGAATTTAGCGCAAATCGCGGGGAGACCATATCACTTTGGAGCCCTGGCGGAAGTAAAATTAAAGGGTTACCCCGACCGCCGCACCACCTCAATGTTTTCTTATAGAGAAGAAAGTCACGTGACAGCCAATCATGGCGGGATCAGACACATCCCCCTCCTCTATGTGGACACCTCCACCCTCCATGACCGATCTCCATCTCATCAGTGGGGGAGGGGTGCTGCAGTATCACAGGTTTCAGGGACTGTCACATTGATGACAGGACGCTCCGGTCCCTGCAGTTTTGCTTTAGTAATAAGATAATTAAACTTTCACAATTCCTCTCTGCCGCCTTTTATTGCCAGCTGGACGCGTGCCCGTGACGGGGGCTGTTTGCTTTGTTGAGGTCTTTTTGCCTCAGAACTTTCCTTTCTATCTCTGTGTGAGAATTCTCCGTTACTCGTTTTATAAATGTTCTAATTATTCCGGACAAGCGCTCAGCTCGAGGATCATTCCGCCGCGCCGCCGTTCTCTTTTATTCATTTGTGTAATTACATAGTTACATATAGTTACATAGTTACATAGTTAGTACGGCTGAAAAAAGACACATGTCCATCAAGTTCAACCAAGGGAAGGGAAAAGGGAAGGAAAAATTTCTACACATAGGAGCTAATATTTTTTTGTTCTAGGAAATTATCTAACCCTTTTTTAAAGCCATCTACTGTCCCTGCTGTGACCAGCTCCTGCGGTAGGCTATTCCATAAATTCACAGTTCTCACTGTAAAGAAGCCTTGTCGCCTCTGCAGCTTGAACCTTTTTTTCTCCAGACGGAGGGAGTGCCCCCTTGTTTTTTGAGGGGGTTTTACAAGGAACAGGATTTCACCATATTTTTTGTATGTGCCATTAATATATTTATATAAGTTAATCATGTCCCCCCTTAGTCGTCTTTTTTCAAGGCTAAATAGGTTTAATTCTTTCAATCTTTCCTCATAACTTAAATTCTCCATGCCCCTTATTAGCTTCGTTGCTCTTCTTTGTATTTTTTCCAACTCCAGGGCATCCTTTCTATGAACTGGAGCCCAGAACTGAACTGCATATTCTAGATGAGGCCTCACTAATGCTTTGTAAAGTGGCATTATTACATCCCTGTCCCGCGAGTCCATGCCTCTTTTAATACACGACAATATCCTGCTGGCCTTTGAAGCAGCTGATTGACACTGCATGCTGTTATTGAGTTTATGATTTACAAGTACACCCAGATCCTTCTCAACAAGTGAATCCGCCAGTGTAGCGCCCCCTAGGACATATGATGCATGCAGTAATGATAAAGTAATAAAAAAAAAAGGCCTTTATTCACACAGTGCAGTTTTAGTTCACGTTTTTTTATGCAGTCTATTAAAATCAGGAGTGGATTCAAAAAGAGACGAGAAGAAGAATTTGTCCTGGTTGTGGCTTCAAAGAACTGCATAAAGAAACTGCACAAAAACCACACTGTGTGAATAAGACCACGCTATGAAGTTACTAACAATAAAAAGCTTTTACCCGTAAAATAGATCTCAGGCTGGGTTCACACGACCATGTTACGTCCGTAATGTACGGAACGTATTTCGGCCGGAAGTCCCGGACCGAACACCGTGCAGGGAGCCGGACTCCTAGCATCATAGTTATGTACGACGCTAGGAGTCCCTGCCTCGCTGCAGGACAACTGTCTCGTACTGTAATCATGATTACAGTACGGGACAGTAGTTCCACGCAGAGGCAGGGACTCCTAGCGTCGTACATAACTATGATGCTAGGAGTCCGGCTCCCTGCACTGTGTTCGGTCCGGGACTTCCGGCCGAAATACGTTCCGTACATTATGGACGTAACATGGTCGTGTGAACCCAGCCTAACTATATCAACAGCGGAGTCACGGTGTACGTACTGATCCTGAGTTACATCCTGTATTATACTCCAGAGCTGCACTCGCTATTCTGCTGGTGTAGTCACAGTGTACATACAATACATTACTTATCCTGTACTGATCCTGAGTTACATCCTGTATTATACTCCAGAGCTGCACTCACTATTCTGCTGGTGGAGTCGCTGTGTACATACATTACATTACTTATCCTGTACTGATCCTGAGTTACATCCTGTATTATACTCCAGAGCTGCACTCACTATTCTGCTGGTGGAGTCGCTGTGTACAGACATTATATTACTGATCCTGTACCGATCCTGAGTTATATCCTGTATTATACTCCAGAGCTGCATTTACAATTCTGCTGACTTTAGAGCTAAAATCTCCCAACATTCTCTGCTCGTTCGGTGTTTGCTCTGGTGATTTGCATTCTGGGAAGTGTAGTGGTTACACCGGCCTCTGTACAGTCATCCGATGTAGGACACACTTACTGCTCATTCACTGAAGGCTCTGGGATGATGATTCTCTCTCAAGATAAAGTAAATCAATGAGTCTCCCAGATTCCTAAAACCAGTATCATAAGATGTAAGTGCAGGGGTACATGGAGGGGGGAGGCTCCGGCCCCTGTGTATTATCTCCGCCCCCTGTGGATACTCTCCGGCCCCGGGCCTGTATTACAGTTCCATCAGGCTCTGTTTGGATGCAATAATCTTATAAATAATTTGCGTAAACAAATTAATTGGTGCGTGCTGAGGTCGGCTTAAAAGCGTTCAAAACTCCGACATTTGTACTGCAGTATTTGGCGCACTTTTCTTAGTAAATCTTTCCCGTCTGTGTTTTCTGGGTCATTCGCTGCGTCAGCTGATTGGTTGCTTTGTCACATTGTTTACTTTGCACAGTGGCGACCTGTACCTCGGAATGTTTGTGGTCACATGATTCGCCCTCAGAGCTTCATTCCTTCTGCAGTGAATCGTTGTAATGTGGACCGTGCTCTAAATCCAGCCCTGTGAATCAATGTGCGCAGTGTGGAGGTTTTCTGTATTTGGAAACTCGAGGTCACACAAGATATGACAGGAAACTCGCCGAGCTAATATTAGGAACGAAGGCTAAAACGGGAACGTTCTCCATAAGCCTCAAAATAACAAACCAGCGCTGTGGCCCGGGGTCCGGGGGCAGCTCACCACACTGAGGAAGCCATTATAATGTCTGAGGGTCCGTGGCAGCTGACCAAGACACAGGGGGATGGAGGACAGAGTACAGATAATGTAGTAGATGTTACCTGCAGTCCTATGTAACACCACAGATAACACAGTGATTACTCTCTGAGTACAGATAATGTAGTAGATGTTACCTGCAGTCCTATGTAACACCACAGATAACACAGTGATAACTCTCTGAGTACAGATAATGTAGTAGATATAACCTGCAGTCCTATGTAACACCACAGATAACAGTGATATCTCTGTACAGATAATGTAGTAGATGTTACCTGCAGTCCTATGTAACACCACAGGTAACACAGTGATAACTCTCTGAGTACAGATAATGTAGTGGATATTACCTGCAGTCCTATGTAACACCACAGATAACTCTCGGAGTACAGATAATGTAGTAGATGTTACCTGCAGTCCTAAGTAACACCACAGATAAAACAGTGATAACTCTCCGAGTACAGATAATGTAGTAGATGTTACCTGCAGTCCTATGTAACACCACAGATAACACAGTGATAACTCTCTGATTACAGATAATGTAGTAGATGTCACCTGCAGTCCTATGTAACACCACAGATAACACAGTGATAACTCTCTGATTACAGATAATGTAGTAGATGTTATCTGCAGTCCTATGTAACACCACAGATAACACACAGCGATAACTCTCTGAGTACAGATAATGCAGTGGATGTTACCTGCAGTCCTATGTAAGGCCAAATAATAAACTCAGGACTGCTACTTCAGTATCTACACACTGACTTATTGAGTCTGGCCTATGAGACATAATAATGAATGCTCTGCTGCTCGGGTTGTAGTTGCAGTTATTGGATCTATTATTTATCCCCATTTGTGTTATTTTGTTACCTGATAAATTATTAGAGAATTGGAATATGACAGAAGCCGATCAGCTGAAGCTGTCAGGGAAGAATTAGGGCGCAATGTTCAGAACATAAAGTCGCCATATTCGTGGAAATCATTGCCAGGATCGGTCTCTAGGGTGCATCAGTCGTCCCTGCTTTGGGGGCACCACAGCTGGCCTGGCACTTGACGCTTGGAACGGCTGTGAAAGCAGTGTATGGTAATATTATGTGAGCAGTGTATGGGGGTATTATGTGAGCAGTGTATGGCGGTATTATGTGAGCAGTGTATGGTGGTATTATGTGAGCAGTGTATGGTGGTATTATGTGAGCAGTGTATGGTGGTATTATGTGAGCAGCGTATGGTATTATGTGAGCAGTGTATGGTGGTATTATGTGAGCAGTGTACGGTGGTATTATGTGAGCAGTGTATGGTGGTATTATGTGAGCAGTGTATGGTGGTATTATGTGAGCAGTGTATGGTGGTATTATGTGAGCAGTGTATGGTGGTATTATGTGAGCAGTGTATGGTGGTATTATGTGAGCAGTGTATGGTGGTGTTATGTGAGCAGTGTATGGTGGTATTATGTGAGCAGTGTATGGTGGTATTATGTGAGCAGTGTATGGTGGTGTTATGTGAGCAGTGTATGGTGGTATTATGTGTGCAGTGTATGGTGGTATTATGTGAGCAGTGTATGGTGGTGTTATGTGAGCAGTGTATGGTGGTATTATGTGTGCAGTGTATGGTGTATTATGTGAGCAGTGTATGGTGGTATTATGTGTGCAGTGTATGGTGTATTATGTGAGCAGTGTATGATGGTATTATGTGTGCAGTGTATGGTGTATTATGTGAGCAGTGTATGGTGGTATTATGTGAGCAGTGTATGGTGGTATTATGTGAGCAGTGTATGGTGGTATTATGTAAGCAGTGTATGGTGGTATTATGTGAGCAGTGTATGGTGATATTATGTGAGCAGTGTATGGTGGTATTATGTGAGAAGTGTATGGTGGTATTATGTGAGCAGCGTATGGTGGTATTATGTGAGCAGTGTATGGTGGTATTATGTGATCAGTGTATGGTGGTATTATGTGAGCAGTGTATGGTGGTATTATGTGAGCAGTGTATGGTATGTGAGCAGTGTATGGTGGTATTATGTGAGCAGTGTATGGTGGTATTATGTGTGCAGTGTATGGTGGTATTATGTGAGCAGTGTATGGTGATATTATGTGAGCAGTGTATGGTGGTATTATGTGAGCAGTGTATGGTAGTATTATGTGAGCAGTGTATGGGGGTATTATGTGAGCAGTGTATGGTATTATGTGAGCAGTGTATGGTATTATGTGAGCAGTGTATGGTGGTATTATGTGAGCAGTGTATGGTGGTATTATGTGAGCAGTGTATGGTGGTATTATGTGATCAGTGTATGGTGGTATTATGTGAGCAGTGTATGGTGGTATTATGTGAGCAGTGTATGGTATGTGAGCAGTGTATGGTGGTATTATGTGAGCAGTGTATGGTGGTATTATGTGTGCAGTGTATGGTGATATTATGTGAGCAGTGTATGGTGGTATTATGTGAGCAGTGTATGGTGGTATTATGTGAGCAGTGTATGGTGGTATTATGTGAGCAGTGTATGGTGGTATTATGTGAGCAGTGTATGGTGGTGTTATGTGAGCAGTGTATGGTAATATTATGTGAGCAGTGTATGGTGGTATTATGTGAGCAGTGTATGGTATTATGTGAGCAGTGTATGGTATTATGTCAGCAGTGTATGGTGGTATTATGTGATCAGTGTATGGTGTTATTATGTGAGCAGTGTATGGTGGTATGTGAGCAGTGTATGGTGTTATTATGTGAGCAGTGTATGGTGGTATGTGAGCAGTGTATGGTGGTATTATGTGAGCAGTGTATGGTGGTATTATGTGAGCAGTGTATGGTGGTATTATGTGAGCAGTGTATGGTGGTATTATGTGAGCAGTGTATGGTGGTATTATGTGAGCAGTGTATGGTGGTATTATGTGAGCAGTGTATGGTGGTGTTATGTGAGCAGTGTATGGTGGTGTTATGTGAGCAGTGTATGGTAATATTATGTGAGCAGTGTATGGTATTATGTGAGCAGTGTATGGTATTATGTGAGCAGTGTATGGTGGTATTATGTCAGCAGTGTATGGTGGTATTATGTGAGCAGTGTATGGTGGTATTATGTGAGCAGTGTATGGTATTATGTGAGCAGTGTATGGCGGTATTATGTGAGCAGTGTATGGTGGTATTATGTGAGCAGTGTATGGTGGTATTATGTGTGCAGTGTATGGTGGTATGTGAGCAGTGTATGGCGGTATAATGTGAGCACTGTATGGTGGTATTATGTGAGCAGTGTATGGTGGTATTATGTGAGCAGTGTATGATGGTATTATGTGAGCACTGTAATGTGGTATTATGTGAGCAGTGTATGATGGTATTATGTGAGCAGTGTATGGTAGTATTATGTGAGCAGTGTATGGTAGTATTATGTGAGCAGTGTATGGTGTTATTATGTGAGCAGTGTATGGTGGTATTATGTGAGCAGTGTATGGTGGTATTATGTGAGCAGTGTATGGTGGTATTATGTGAGCAGTGTATGGTGTATTATGTGAGCAGTGTATGATGGTATTATGTGTGCAGTGTATGGTGTATTATGTGAGCAGTGTATGGTGGTATTATGTGAGCAGTGTATGGTGGTATTATGTGAGCAGTGTATGGTGGTATTATGTGAGCAGTGTATGGTGGTATTATGTAAGCAGTGTATGGTGGTATTATGTGAGCAGTGTATGGTGGTATTATGTGATCAGTGTATGGTGGTATTATGTGAGCAGTGTATGGTGGTATTATGTGAGCAGTGTATGGTATGTGAGCAGTGTATGGTGGTATTATGTGAGCAGTGTATGGTGGTATTATGTGTGCAGTGTATGGTGATATTATGTGAGCAGTGTATGGTGGTATTATGTGAGCAGTGTATGGTGGTATTATGTGAGCAGTGTATGGTGGTGTTATGTGAGCAGTGTATGGTAATATTATGTGAGCAGTGTATGGTGGTATTATGTGAGCACTGTATGGTGGTATTATGTAAGCAGTGTATGGTGGTATTATGTGAGCAGTGTATGGTGGTATTATGTGATCAGTGTATGGTGGTATTATGTGAGCAGTGTATGGTATTATGTGAGCAGTGTATGGTGGTATTATGTGAGCAGTGTATGGTATTATGTGAGCAGTGTATGGTAATATTATGTGAGCAGTGTATGGTATTATGTCAGCAGTGTATGGTGGTATTATGTGAGCAGTGTATGGTGGTATTATGTGAGCAGTGTATGGTATTATGTGAGCAGTGTATGGCGGTATTATGTGAGCAGTGTATGGTGGTATTATGTGAGCAGTGTATGGTGGTATTATGTGTGCAGTGTATGGTGGTATGTGAGCAGTGTATGGCGGTATAATGTGAGCACTGTATGGTGGTATTATGTGAGCAGTGTATGATGGTATTATGTGAGCACTGTAATGTGGTATTATGTGAGCAGTGTATGATGGTATTATGTGAGCAGTGTATGGTAGTATTATGTGAGCAGTGTATGGTAGTATTATGTGAGCAGTGTATGGTGTTATTATGTGAGCAGTGTATGGTGGTATTATGTGAGCAGTGTATGGTGGTATTATGTGAGCAGTGTATGGTGGTATTATGTGAGCACTGTATGGTGGTATTATGTGAGCACTGTATGGTGGTATTATGTGAGCAGTGTATGGTGGTATTATGTGAGCAGTGTATGGTGGTATTATGTAAGCAGTGTATGGTGGTATTATGTGAGCAGTGTATGGTGGTATTATGTGAGCAGTGTATGGTGGTATTATGTGAGCAGTGTATGGTGGTATTATGTGAGCAGTGTATGGTATTATGTGAGCAGTGTATGGTGGTGTTATGTGAGCAGTGTATGGTGGTATTATGTGTGCAGTGTATGGTGATATTATGTGAGCAGTGTATGGTGGTATTATGTGAGCAGTGTATGGTGGTATTATGTGAGCAGTGTATGGTGGTGTTATGTGAGCAGTGTATGGTAATATTATGTGAGCAGTGTATGGTGGTATTATGTGAGCACTGTATGGTGGTATTATGTAAGCAGTGTATGGTGGTATTATGTGAGCAGTGTATGGTGGTATTATGTGAGCAGTGTATGGTGGTATTATGTGAGCAGTGTATGGTATTATGTGAGCAGTGTATGGTGGTATTATGTGAGCAGTGTATGGTATTATGTGAGCAGTGTATGGTGGTATTATGTGAGCAGTGTATGGTATTATGTGAGCAGTGTATGGTAATATTATGTGAGCAGTGTATGGTATTATGTGAGCAGTGTATGGTGGTATTATGTGAGCAGTGTATGGTGGTATTATGTGAGCAGTGTATGGTGGTATTATGTGAGCAGTGTATGGTATTATGTGAGCAGTGTATGGTGGTATTATGTGAGCAGTGTATGGTGGTATTATGTGAGCACTGTATGGTGGTATTATGTGAGCAGTGTATGGTGGTATTATGTGAGCAGTGTATGGTAATATTATGTGAGCAGTGTATGGTATTATGTGAGCAGTGTATGGTGGTATTATGTGAGCAGTGTATGGTGGTATTATGTGAGCAGTGTATGCTGGTATTATGTGAGCAGTGTACGGTGGTATTATGTGAGCAGTGTACGGTGGTATTATGTGAGCAGTGTACGGTGGTGTTATGTGAGCAGTGTACGGTGGTATTATGTGAGCAGTGTACGGTGGTATTATGTGAGCAGTGTACGGTGGTGTTATGTGAGCAGTGTACGGTGGTATTATGTGAGCAGTGTACGGTGGTATTATGTGAGCAGTGTACGGTGGTGTTATGTGAGCAGTGTACGGTGGTATTATGTGAGCAGTGTATGGTGGTATTATGTGAGCAGTGTATGGTGGTGTTATGTGAGCAGTGTATGGTGGTGTTATGTGAGCAGTGTATGGTAATATTATGTGAGCAGTGTATGGTATTATGTGAGCAGTGTATGGTATTATGTGAGCAGTGTATGGTGGTATTATGTCAGCAGTGTATGGTGGTATTATGTGAGCAGTGTATGGTGGTATTATGTGAGCAGTGTATGGTATTATGTGAGCAGTGTATGGCGGTATTATGTGAGCAGTGTATGGTGGTATTATGTGAGCAGTGTATGGTGGTATTATGTGTGCAGTGTATGGTGGTATGTGAGCAGTGTATGGCGGTATAATGTGAGCACTGTATGGTGGTATTATGTGAGCAGTGTATGGTGGTATTATGTGAGCAGTGTATGATGGTATTATGTGAGCACTGTAATGTGGTATTATGTGAGCAGTGTATGATGGTATTATGTGAGCAGTGTATGGTAGTATTATGTGAGCAGTGTATGGTAGTATTATGTGAGCAGTGTATGGTGTTATTATGTGAGCAGTGTATGGTGGTATTATGTGAGCAGTGTATGGTGGTATTATGTGAGCAGTGTATGGTGGTATTATGTGAGCAGTGTATGGTGTATTATGTGAGCAGTGTATGATGGTATTATGTGTGCAGTGTATGGTGTATTATGTGAGCAGTGTATGGTGGTATTATGTGAGCAGTGTATGGTGGTATTATGTGAGCAGTGTATGGTGGTATTATGTGAGCAGTGTATGGTGGTATTATGTAAGCAGTGTATGGTGGTATTATGTGAGCAGTGTATGGTGGTATTATGTGATCAGTGTATGGTGGTATTATGTGAGCAGTGTATGGTGGTATTATGTGAGCAGTGTATGGTATGTGAGCAGTGTATGGTGGTATTATGTGAGCAGTGTATGGTGGTATTATGTGTGCAGTGTATGGTGATATTATGTGAGCAGTGTATGGTGGTATTATGTGAGCAGTGTATGGTGGTATTATGTGAGCAGTGTATGGTGGTGTTATGTGAGCAGTGTATGGTAATATTATGTGAGCAGTGTATGGTGGTATTATGTGAGCACTGTATGGTGGTATTATGTAAGCAGTGTATGGTGGTATTATGTGAGCAGTGTATGGTGGTATTATGTGATCAGTGTATGGTGGTATTATGTGAGCAGTGTATGGTATTATGTGAGCAGTGTATGGTGGTATTATGTGAGCAGTGTATGGTATTATGTGAGCAGTGTATGGTAATATTATGTGAGCAGTGTATGGTATTATGTCAGCAGTGTATGGTGGTATTATGTGAGCAGTGTATGGTGGTATTATGTGAGCAGTGTATGGTATTATGTGAGCAGTGTATGGCGGTATTATGTGAGCAGTGTATGGTGGTATTATGTGAGCAGTGTATGGTGGTATTATGTGTGCAGTGTATGGTGGTATGTGAGCAGTGTATGGCGGTATAATGTGAGCACTGTATGGTGGTATTATGTGAGCAGTGTATGATGGTATTATGTGAGCACTGTAATGTGGTATTATGTGAGCAGTGTATGATGGTATTATGTGAGCAGTGTATGGTAGTATTATGTGAGCAGTGTATGGTAGTATTATGTGAGCAGTGTATGGTGTTATTATGTGAGCAGTGTATGGTGGTATTATGTGAGCAGTGTATGGTGGTATTATGTGAGCAGTGTATGGTGGTATTATGTGAGCACTGTATGGTGGTATTATGTGAGCACTGTATGGTGGTATTATGTGAGCAGTGTATGGTGGTATTATGTGAGCAGTGTATGGTGGTATTATGTAAGCAGTGTATGGTGGTATTATGTGAGCAGTGTATGGTGGTATTATGTGAGCAGTGTATGGTGGTATTATGTGAGCAGTGTATGGTGGTATTATGTGAGCAGTGTATGGTATTATGTGAGCAGTGTATGGTGGTATTATGTGAGCAGTGTATGGTGGTATTATGTGTGCAGTGTATGGTGATATTATGTGAGCAGTGTATGGTGGTATTATGTGAGCAGTGTATGGTGGTATTATGTGAGCAGTGTATGGTGGTGTTATGTGAGCAGTGTATGGTAATATTATGTGAGCAGTGTATGGTGGTATTATGTGAGCACTGTATGGTGGTATTATGTAAGCAGTGTATGGTGGTATTATGTGAGCAGTGTATGGTGGTATTATGTGAGCAGTGTATGGTGGTATTATGTGAGCAGTGTATGGTATTATGTGAGCAGTGTATGGTGGTATTATGTGAGCAGTGTATGGTATTATGTGAGCAGTGTATGGTGGTATTATGTGAGCAGTGTATGGTATTATGTGAGCAGTGTATGGTAATATTATGTGAGCAGTGTATGGTATTATGTGAGCAGTGTATGGTGGTATTATGTGAGCAGTGTATGGTGGTATTATGTGAGCAGTGTATGGTGGTATTATGTGAGCAGTGTATGGTATTATGTGAGCAGTGTATGGTGGTATTATGTGAGCAGTGTATGGTGGTATTATGTGAGCACTGTATGGTGGTATTATGTGAGCAGTGTATGGTGGTATTATGTGAGCAGTGTATGGTAATATTATGTGAGCAGTGTATGGTATTATGTGAGCAGTGTATGGTGGTATTATGTGAGCAGTGTATGGTGGTATTATGTGAGCAGTGTATGCTGGTATTATGTGAGCAGTGTACGGTGGTATTATGTGAGCAGTGTACGGTGGTATTATGTGAGCAGTGTACGGTGGTGTTATGTGAGCAGTGTACGGTGGTATTATGTGAGCAGTGTACGGTGGTATTATGTGAGCAGTGTACGGTGGTATTATGTGAGCAGTGTACGGTGGTATTATGTGAGCAGTGTATGGTGGTATTATGTGAGCAGTGTATGGTGGTATTATGTGAGCACTGTATGGTGGTATTATGTGAGCAGTGTATGGTGGTATTATGTGATCAGTGTATGGTGGTATTATGTGAGCAGTGTATGGTGGTATTATGTGAGCAGTGTATGGTGGTATTATGTGAGCAGTGTACGGTGGTATTATGTGAGCAGTGTATGGTGGTATTATGTGAGCAGTGTATGGTGGTATTATGTGAGCAGTGTATGGTGGTATTATGTGAGCAGTGTATGGTGGTATTATGTGAGCAGTGTATGGTGGTATTATGTGAGCAGTGTGTGGGGTATATGAGCAGTGTATGGTGGTATGTGAGCAGTGTACGGTGGTATTATGTGAGCAGTGTATGGCGGTATTATGTGAGCAGTGTATGGCGGTATTATGTGAGCAGTGTATGGCGGTATTATGTGAGCAGTGTATGGCGGTATTATGTGTGCAGTGTATGGTGGTATTATGTGAGCAGTGTATGATGGTATTATGTGAGCACTGTATGGTGGTATTATGTGAGCAGTGTATGGTGGTATTATGTGAGCAGTGTATGATGGTATTATGTGAGCACTGTATGGTGGTATTATGTGAGCAGTGTATGGTGGTGTTATGTGAGCAGTGTATGGTGGTGTTATGTGAGCAGTGTATGGTGGTATTATGTGAGCAGTGTATGGTGGTATTATGTGAGCAGTGTGTGGTGGTATTATGTGAGCAGTGTATGGTGGTATTATGTGAGCAGTGTATGGTGGTATGTGAGCAGTGTATGGTGGTATTATGTGAGCAGTGTATGGTGGTATTATGTGAGCACTGTATGGTGGTATTATGGTATTATGTGAGCAGTGTATGATGGTATTATGTGAGCACTGTATGGTGGTATTATGTGAGCAGTGTATGGTGGTATTATGTGAGCAGTGTACGGTGGTATTATGTGAGCAGTGTACGGTGGTATTATGTGAGCAGTGTACGGTGGTATTATGTGAGCAGTGTATGGTGGTATTATGTGAGCAGTGTATGGTGGTATTATGTGAGCAGTGTATGATGGTATTATGTGAGCACTGTATGGTGGTATTATGTGAGCAGTGTATGGTGGTATTATGTGAGCAGTGTATGATGGTATTATGTGAGCACTGTATGGTGGTATTATGTGAGCAGTGTATGGTGGTGTTATGTGAGCAGTGTATGGTGGTGTTATGTGAGCAGTGTATGGTGGTATTATGTGAGCAGTGTATGGTGGTATTATGTGAGCAGTGTGTGGTGGTATTATGTGAGCAGTGTATGGTGGTATTATGTGAGCAGTGTATGGTGGTATTATGTGAGCAGTGTATGGTGGTATGTGAGCAGTGTATGGTGGTATTATGTGAGCAGTGTATGGTGGTATTATGTGAGCACTGTATGGTGGTATTATGGTATTATGTGAGCAGTGTATGATGGTATTATGTGAGCACTGTATGGTGGTATTATGTGAGCAGTGTATGGTGGTATTATGTGAGCAGTGTACGGTGGTATTATGTGAGCAGTGTACGGTGGTATTATGTGAGCAGTGTATGATGGTATTATGTGAGCACTGTATGGTGGTATTATGGTATTATGTGAGCAGTGTATGATGGTATTATGTGAGCAGTGTATGGCGGTATTATGTGAGCAGTGTATGGTGGTATTATGTGAGCAGTGTATGGTGGTATTATGTGAGCAGTGTATGGTGGTATTATGTGAGCACTGTATGGTGGTATTATGGTATTATGTGAGCAGTGTATGATGGTATTATGTGAGCAGTGTACGGTGGTATTATGTGAGCAGTGTATGGTGGTATTATGTGAGCAGTGTATGATGGTATTATGTGAGCACTGTATGGCGGTATTATGTGAGCAGTGTATGATGGTATTATGTGAGCAGTGTATGGTGGTATTATGTGAGCAGTGTATGGTGGTATTATGTGAGCAGTGTATGGTGGTATTATGTGAGCAGTGTATGGTGGTATTATGTGAGCAGTGTATGGTAGTATTATGTGTGTAGTGTATGGTGGTATTATGTGAGCAGTGTATGATGGTATTATGTGAGCAGTGTATGATGGTATTATGTGAGCAGTGTATGGTGGTATTATGTGAGCAGTGTATGGTGGTATTATGTGAGCAGTGTATGGTAGTATTATGTGTGTAGTGTATGGTGGTATTATGTGAGCAGTGTATGGTGGTATTATGTGAGCAGTGTATGGTGGTATTATGTGTGCAGTGTACGGTGGTATTATGTGAGCAGTGTATGATGGTATTATGTGAGCAGTGTATGGTGGTATTATGTGAGCAGTGTATGGTGGTATTATGTGAGCAGTGTATGATGGTATTATGTGAGCAGTGTATGGTGGTATGTGAGCAGTGTATGGTGGTGTTATGTGAGCAGTGTATGGTGGTATTATGTGAGCAGTGTATGGTGGTATCATGTGAGCAGTGTATGGTGGTATTATGTGAGCAGTGTATGATGGTATTATGTGAGCAGTATATGGTGGTATTATGTGAGCAGTGTATGATGGTATTATGTGAGCAGTGTATGGTGGTATGTGAGCAGTGTATGGTGGTGTTATGTGAGCAGTGTATGGGGGTATTATGTGAGCAGTGTATGGTGGTATTATGTGAGTAGTGTATGGTGGTATGTGAGCACTGTATGGTGGTATTATGTGAGCAGTGTATGGTGGTATTATGTGAGCACTGTATGGTGGTATTATGTGAGCAGTGTATGTTGGTATTATGTGAGCAGTGTATGGTGGTATTATGTGAGCAGTGTATGGTGGTATTATGTGAGCAGTGTATGGTGGTATTATGTGAGCAGTGTATTGGTGGTATTATGTGAGCAGTGTATGGTGGTATTATTTGTTGCGTCACTTTATAGAATTGTTATTTAGGTGACTGTATATGTGTTTTTTGTGCACCAGACTGTTTTGTGCTCATAATAAAAAACTATAGGATATGGTTACTTGTGCTCTAAAATACTGTACATCATATGGATGAGGAGGTGCCAACAGAAGGTACCACACAGGTCACCATTCAATGTAAGGCTGACTGTGATCATTGTGACCACATCATGGAGTGCAGCAATACATCACACTCCAACAGATGTGTTTTGGACCCATGGCGATCACATGACTTCTACCATTTACTTCTGTTGTTGTGTGACTCAAGGTGATATTAATGAATAGTAACATCATCATGACGACGCAGTTGCTACTTGCTCAGCTAAACGTCAGACTATGGACATTATCTCAGGTATAATCAGGTCAGGATCTAGCGCTCAGCTGCTAAGGTATACCCGCAGTCCTATGTAAGAGCAGAGGAGCAGCCAAGTGCCACATTGTAATATGAGTATTGTTAACGGGCTGCTCCTTTCTTACCTAAATAAAGCGTAATTGTATAATGAAAAGTTCTACAACATTCTAATATGCTTCATGGCACAATTTTCAAGATCTCTGTTTGCTGTCAGTGAATGGGAGCATTCTCATTTATATTTAAAGGCTTACAACTTGCACATAACCACTACTTTTACAGCTAAAGGATTGTTTTAATTGTATCTAGTCTAGACAATCCTCTGTGGACTCCACACTTAGGCCCCATGCACCGTTTTTTTCCCCTCCCATAAATACTGGCCGTAAATACGGGTCCTTTGTCTCACGTTTTTAACCCGTATTTACGGACCCATGCCCGTAAATACAGGTCCGTTGGCATCCGTATTCTACCCAAATTTACGGACGCGATCGCTGTTCGCTAATGGTTGTCATGGCAGCCTGGGGGCCTAATGAAGGCCCCCAGGTCTGCCTTTACTCTGCCTCTGCGAAGCCCTGCCTCCGACATTAAAACGGCATTAAAAAATTTTTTTTTATAAAGCACCAGAATCGTTTTTTGGTCACCTTAGGGCTAAAAATTCTAATAAAGAGTGTTAAAAAAAATTGTATGTACCAAAAAAATGTACCAATAAAAACTACAGCTCGTCCCGCAAAAAATAAGCCCCCAGACCGCTCAATCCACGGAAAAATAAAACATTTCTGGCTCTCAGAATACGGTGACACAAAACAAATATTTTTTTCTTTGTAAAAGTAGTAAAACATAAAACAACCTTTATAGATTTGGTATCATCATAATAATATTGAGCCGCAGAATAAAGTTAAGTTGTCGTTTTTTACCGCACGTGAAAGCCGTAAAAAACCAAACCCAAAAAACAATGGAGGGCTCGCAGCTTTTTACAATTTCACCTAACAAAGATTTTTTTTTCCCGTTTCCCAGTACATTATTTGGTACTTTAAATGGCGCCAATAGAAACGACAACTCCCCCCGCAAAAAGTAAGCCCCCACACCGCTCTATTGACGGAAAAATAAAAAAGTTCTGGCTCTTGGAGTGAAAAACGAAAATTTAAAAACAAAAAATGTCTGGGTCTTTAAAGGGTCAATGGGTTTCGTCAGGGTGTCCGTGCTTTTACCGGAAACTACATGCTGCGCTATTGTTTCCGGTATTTTTGGCCGGTTCTGCATGCGTCGGAGGCCCCTAACGTTGATGTGAACGAGGCATAATACGTTTTACCTGCACTGATACATTGCAACAAACTATCAGGACAGGAGCTCACAGGCCAGGCAATATGAGTGGCAGAAATTGGACAACCAAAAATGTAAGTGTAAATAATTGTGCAGCGTCATCGAGATTGTTGCCGCCAGGGAGGAGAGATGTCCGTTTTCAGCGTCTGAGGACGCTACGGTTAATGACGGTCCCTGATCTTTGGAATCTTTTTCTTGTACGAGATGCATCTGGGAAGATTCCTGTTTGACAATTGTTTTATTTTCCATGTAAATGCCGTTCAGTTGCGTGCAGACCTCGGAGCAGCGCTCGGCCCGGGCAGTTTCTTTATACTTTATCGCCATCTGCTGGTGACTGAGGAGATAGGTTAATACTTCAGCACAGCTGGTCAGTTCAGGGACAAACAGTCACTCGCTTACAAGGGCGAGTCCACAGGTAGCGGATTTTTTGTTTTTTTTGCGGTGTTGCTGTGGAAATCCTGCAACAAAACTGCAATGTGCGCCCTCACCCAGAGGCATAACCTGAAGTTCTTGGGCCCCAATGCAAAATCTGGCCAGGGGTCCCACCTACCATGTGCCATTTATAATACTGGTGTCTTCTTATGTGGCAAAGGGTCCTCTGGGACCCCCCTCATGCACCAGGGCCCAGGTGCGACTCTTATCTCTGCACCCCCTATATCTGCACCCCTGGCCAAACACTAACAACCTACCGCAATATATAATTTACCGTGCACAACATAACCGGCTTGACCAGAAAATCTACTATAAAATTGTGAACATGCCGCAAACAATCATAAGCCAAGAGTCCCTGACCAATGGCCCAAACAATCCAACCTGGCGGAGTTAAATGGGCACAATCATACTGAACCCTCATATCTAATTATTACATAGAAAAGCGGACATAGATCTCCCCGGTCTCCGCTGATTAACCTCTGAACCCTGATGATTGCATGGGGTCGATCCCTATGGGCCCTTCAGCTATTGGATACTTGGGCTCGGCCCAAATATCCAGCTGCCCAGTCCACCCCGGGTTGAACGTCTATTTACAGTGGTGACGTCGTGGCTTGGGACTATATTAGCCGGTGGCGTAGAGACCATGGAGGATTTAGGGAAAATAACTTCCCTGCTTGCCGTGATCCTGTCATAGCGACGACCTGCAGCAGCGACGAAGGACAACTCACATTTATACAGTTCCTATTAAGTTTAACTCCAACTATACAAATCCGTATGTAGAGAAACTCCACTAGCGGTGGCTGTGGCGGAAATATATCATTTATCAAGTCAGAAGAAGCTCCGGTGTACAGAGATATTATGAGATAAAATGTAACAACGGCGCAGACGGTGTAAGAGCTCAGTGTCGCCTTTTCCTGTTTTTTTGCTATTAGGCCAAGTAATTTTATTGTTGTAGTTGTATCAACAAATCACTTTATACAGTGATACAATGTTATATATAGGGTAGAGTATGTAAGCAGTGATACAATGTTATATATGGGGTAGAGTATGTAAGCAGTGATACAATGTTATATATAGGGTATGTAAGCAGTGATACAATGTTATATATAGGGTAGAGTATGTAAGCAGTGATACAATGTTATATATAGGGTAGAGTATGTAAGCAGTGATACAATGTTATATATAGGGTAGAGTATGTAAGCAGTGATACAATGTTATATATAGGGTAGAGTATGTAAGCAGTGATACAATGTTATATATAGGGTAGAGTATGTAAGCAGTGATACAATGTTATATATGGGGTAGAGTGTGTAAGCAGTGATACAATGTTATATATAGGGTAGAGTGTGTAAGCAGTGATACAATGTTATATATGGGCTAGAGTATGTAAGCAGTGATACAATGTTATATATAGGGTAGAGTGTGTAAGCAGTGATTTCCATCTTATATATGGGCTAGAGTATGTAAGCAGTGATACAATGTTATATATAGGGTAGAGTATGTAAGCAGTGATACAATGTTATATATAGGGTAGAGTATGTAAGCAGTGATACAATGTTATATATAGGGTAGAGTATGTAAGCAGTGATACAATGTTATATATAGGGTAGAGTATGTAAGCAGTGATACAATGTTATATATAGGGTAGAGTATGTAAGCAGTGATACAATGTTATATATGGGGTAGAGTGTGTAAGCAGTGATACAATGTTATATATAGGGTAGAGTGTGTAAGCAGTGATACAATGTTATATATGGGGTAGAGTATGTAAGCAGTGATACAATGTTATATATGGGGTAGAGTATGTAAGCAGTGATACAATGTTATATATAGGGTAGAGTATGTAAGCAGTGATACAATGTTATATATGGGGTAGAGTATGTAAGCAGTGATACAATGTTATATATGGGCTAGAGTATGTAAGCAGTGATACAATGTTATATATAGGGTAGAGTATGTAAGCAGTGATACAATGTTATATATGGGGTAGAGTGTGTAAGCAGTGATACAATGTTATATATAGGGTAGAGTGTGTAAGCAGTGATACAATGTTATATATGGGGTAGAGTATGTAAGCAGTGATACAATGTTATATATAGGGTAGAGTATGTAAGCAGTGATACAATGTTATATATGGGGTAGAGTATGTAAGCAGTGATACAATGTTATATATAGGGTATGTCAGCAGTGATACAATGTTATATATGGGGTAGAGTATGTAAGCAGTGATACAATGTTATATATGGGGTAGAGTATGTAAGCAGTGATACAATGTTATATATAGGGTAGAGTATGTAAGCAGTGATACAATGTTATATACGGAGTATGTAAGCAGTGATACAATGTTATATATGGGGTATGTCAGCAGTGATACAATGTTATAGGGTATGTAAGCAGTGATACAATGTTATATATAGGGTATGTAAGCAGTGATACAATGTTATATATGGGGTATGTCAGCAGTGATACAATGTTATATATGGGGTATGTCAGCAGTGATACAATGTTATATATAGGGTAGAGTGAGTAAGCAGTGATACAATGTTATATATAGGGTAGAGTATGTAAGCAGTGATACAATGTTATATATGGGGTAGAGTATGTAAGCAGTGATACAATGTTATATATAGGGTAGAGTATGTAAGCAGTGATACAATGTTATATATAGGGTATGTAAGCAGTGATACAATGTTATATATGGGGTATGTAAGCAGTGATACAATGTTATATATGGGGTAGAGTATGTAAGCAGTGATACAATGTTATATATAGGGTATGTAAGCAGTAATACAATATTATATATGGGGTATGTAAGCAGTGATACAATGTTATATATGGGGTATGTAAGCAGCGATACAATGTTATATATGGGGTATGTAAGCAGTGATACAATGTTATATATAGGGTACAGTATGTAAGCAGTGATACAATGTTATATATAGGGTAGAGTGTGTAAGCAGTGATACAATGTTATATATGGGGTATGTAAGCAGTGATACAATGTTATATATGGGGTATGTAAGCAGCGATACAATGTTATATATGGGGGATGTAAGCAGTGATACAATGTTATATATAGGGTAGAGTATGTAAGCAGTGATACAATGTTATATATGGGGTATGTAAGCAGTGATACAATGTTATATATGGGGTATGTAAGCAGTGATACAATGTTATATATAGGGTAGAGTATGTAAGCAGTGATACAATGTTATATATAGGGTACAGTATGTAAGCAGTGATACAATGTTATATATAGGGTAGAGTGTGTAAGCAGTGATACAATGTTATATATGGGGTATGTAAGCAGTGATACAATGTTATATATGGGGTATGTAAGCAGCGATACAATGTTATATATGGGGGATGTAAGCAGTGATACAATGTTATATATAGGGTAGAGTATGTAAGCAGTGATACAATGTTATATATGGGGGATGTAAGCAGTGATACAATGTTATATATAGGGTAGAGTATGTAAGCAGTGATACAATGTTATATATGGGGTATGTAAGCAGTGATACAATGTTATATATAGGGTAGAGTATGTAAGCAGTGATACAATGTTATATATGGGGTAGAGTATGTAAGCAGTGATACAATGTTATATATAGGGTAGAGTATGTAAGCAGTGATACAATGTTATATATAGGGTAGAGTATGTAAGCAGTGATACAATGTTATATATGGGGTATGTAAGCAGTGATACAATGTTATATATGGGGGATGTAAGCAGTGATACAATGTTATATATAGGGTATATCAGCAGTGATATAATGTTATATATAGGGTATGTCAGCAGTGATATAATGTTATATATGGGGTAGAGTGTGTAAGCAGTGATACAATGTTATATATAGGGTAGAGTATGTAAGCAGTGATAGAATGTTATATATGGGGTATGTAAGCAGTGATACAATGTTATATATGGGGTATGTAAGCAGTGATACAATATTATATATGTGGTATGTAAGCAGTGATACAATGTTATATATAGGGTAGAGTATGTAAGCAGTGATACAATGTTATATATGGGGTAGAGTGTGTAAGCAGTGATACAATGTTATATATAGGGTAGAGTGTGTAAGCAGTGATACAATGTTATATATCGGGTATGTAAGCAGTGTATATAATTCACTGAAGTGACAACTGAGTAAAAAATACCTTTTAATAGTAACTTGTTTTAAAAACAGGGGTAACACACCACTGTGACATAAGCCCCACCGTGAAAATTAAAAAATGTATTAAACAATAAACACTGAGTTATTCTGATACATATATCTCAGTGTTTGTAACGATGTTTGTCTAGAATCAGCATATACCCAGGGCACAACAGTAGTACAATCCCCAAAATAAAGCACAGGTGCCCGAGAAAATCGGATCTCCTAGCGCTGGGTGTAACACAATATGACTGTCCCCAATGCAGACATTCTATAAACAATAAACGACCCTACGCGTTTCAGATACTCATCCTCAGGGGTCCGTATCTTGGTAACTCTGGCCTCATCGCCAGCGATAGTAATGTTCAACAGCAGATATTCTGCTGTGCGTCACGGGAAGATGCACGTATCGATATCAACGGCATACTTCATTGCAGGCGCTGGGTTACTATAAACGCCTAAACTCCACCCCTCGTATTGGCGGCAACACATGAACTGACCAATCAAAGCACCCTCTCGATTCGTGACACCTGCCCATGTGACCCCCCGCCGTCAGCTGACAACCAGGGGTCATCATCGGCCGCATCATACCGAACGCGCAGGCGCAGTAGAAGCCAAGGACGTGTCGCCCGGACTGCCAAACACGAGGAAGGTAAGCGCTACACGATATTGTATTATGAATATATCTTGCGGGACAGTTAAACACCGCAAGTGGACTACCTCACAACGCAACTACAGAGTAAATAAACACATGTAAGGTGGACAATATTGCTAAGTCCCTCGTATTAGGAAAAACTGACAAACGATCTCTTTAAGTGTCGGCTAACCAAATGGCTATCACAAAAAATGGTACATAATGCAGATAAGGACTCATCCACCCTAAAGGCAACCTAGTAAAGGTAAGCCACCTACAGGGGAATGGTATCGCATATTAGATAAAACATGTATAGTTAGTCTGCTCATTTAGACCAGCTGGTTGTAGACATTCCAGTCTATGGATCCATTGTGCTTCTTTACGTAAAATCAGGTTGTCCCAGTCCCCTCCTCTTTTGGGGGGTCTAACAAGTTCTATTGCTTGAAACTTTAAACATGCTGCCTGGCCTTGATGTTTAGCATGCACATGCTTAGATATTGGGGTGTCCTTAACATGGATAATATCTCCAACATGCTCCCTAATGCGACGACGAAATTGTCGTGCTGTTTTACCCACATAATTTAGGGGGCATGGGCATGTAATTAGGTAAACCACCCCCGCTGTCTTACAATTGACATAATCCCGAATATTGTATTTTTTCTGTGTGACAACACTGGTAAAGCTATTCCCTTTGAAAATAAAATCACAGGCTTTACAGCTACCACATCTGAAAGTGCCTGGTATTTGTCTATCCAGCCACGTACCCCTAGGTGAAATGGGGTCAAAACAGCTGTGCATGACTCTGTCCCTAATGTTTTTCCCTCTCCGATACGTGACAGACGGCCTCTGTGTGATCTGATCTACTAAATCTACATCCGAACTAAGAATACGCCAATACCTGGTCAGTATCTGCATAATATCATTTTGTTTTGAATCATAGGTGCCTATGAGTCTCGTAACCTGTTCTTCTTTCCGTTTTTTAGGGACAAGGAGACATTGCCTATCTGCATCCCTTGCTCCCTCATAGGCCTTCCTAATGACACTCTTGGGGAAGCCTCTATCCTTCAATCTTGTTTTGAGTTCCTGGGCCTGGAACTCAAAATCACCCATAGAGCTACAATTCCTGCGTACTCTCATAAATTGGCCTTTCGGAATGCCACGTTTGAGGGAATAAGGATGACAGCTATTCCATTGCAAAAAACTATTAGTTGCTGTTTCTTTCCGATGTACCTTAGTGCGGATAGTGCCTTCTTCTGTTTTTGTGATTTTCAAATCTAGGAAAGACAATTCTTTCTCACTGATCTCACATGTGAACTTAAGTCCTACATCATTCTTGTTGAGGGCTGCTACAAAACTATGGAACTCATCCGCTGTAGAGTTCCAGAGAATCAGCACGTCATCAATATATCTAATCCATAATCCAACGGATGAAGTCCATTTGACAAATTTGTCCCCAAAGACAATTGTCTCCTCCCACCAGCCAAGAAATAAATTTGCATAGGTGGGAGCAGCAGGACTCCCCATTGCAGTACCACATTGCTGATGAAAGATTTTGTCTTCAAAAATAAATATATTTTTTTTCAAGAACAAACTGTAATAACTACAAAACAAATTGGTTATGGGCTGCAAACTGAATGCCTCTTGATCCCAGATAATACTCGATCGCTTTATAACCACATTTGTGAGGTATGGATGAATACAACGCCTCAACATCCAGACTAGCCAAAATTGTATCCTTCTCCAGAGAAATACCGTCAATCTGTTTCAAGACATCCATAGTGTCACGTACATATGATGTGAGACTCAGAACAAAAGGGCGCAACACCTGATCAACATAAGTACTCACATTTTGAGTTAGATTATTAATGCCTGAAACAATAGGTCTGCCACGTAAGGGAGGATACCCTTTGTGGATTTTGGGCAGGCTATAAAAACACGCCATAACAGGAAATTGTGGGTACAGGAACCCAAACTCAGCTGCACTAATCAAAGATCTGCTCTTTGCATCACTCAGAATGCTCAGCAACTCCTTCTTGAATAGTGCTGTGGGGTTATCCTTTAAAATGGTGTAACAATCATGGTTAAATAAAATGTCCTCACACATTCTTTTATAATCATCCCTACTCATGACCACAATGTTCCCACCTTTATCAGATGCCTTAAGAACAATGTTCTGTTTTTTCTCTAGAGTGGTCAGAGCTAATCGTTCGGACCAAGACAAATTATTGTCCATGCCCCTGCTGTCCTGACTAAGATTTTTAATCTCATCTCCCACCATCTCCACAAATAAATCCACATTGGTAAAGTCTCCTATAGGTGGCAGCTTCCTACTCTTCATTTTTAGGTTGGTGAAAGGACCTAAGCCTGGAGCTCTTCCGGATTCCTCAAATAACCCCTCCAAGGCTACAAGGCCTTCCATATCAGACTCTTCTAACCCTAGTTCCATACATTTTTTCCTATTATGGTGTTTGAAAAATTTGATCCATTTGAGTTTACGAGCAAATAAATTAAGATCTTTTATCCACGAAAATGAGTCAAATTTAACTGTAGGGACAAAGGAAAGTCCCTTTTCTAATAATGTATTCTCTGATGCACTCAAATTATATTCAGATAGGTTAATAATCTGTAGCCTATCCATATTATTTCCCTTCACTAATCCTTTTGTCCCCTCAGCATATAGCGGGAAATGGGAGGATTGTTGGCTAAAAAATTATTGCCACTGTTAGAAGAGGCTCTACCACGGCCTCTATTTCTACCTCTTGCTCCTCCCCTAAATTTGTGTTTCCCACCACTACCGCCAAAGAATGGGCCCACTCTTTCAGAGTCTGTTGTTTCACTCTCTGATGTGGAAGGGTCAGATTCCCTCGGCCCCCTATTGGTCTGTTGATATTGCTGTTGTTGTGTATTAACAAAATCATACGCTTTTTTCTCCCTAAATTCCTGTAGGTCTCTCTGGAATTGGAAGTGTTTACGTTCCTTTAGATGATTAGTGAACCTTTCTAAAGTTTGTTGGAGGACTTTGTCCCTTTTGTCAAAACCAGGGGTATCTACCAGGGATTTAGCTGCCTCAATCTCTTTTTTAAGCTCAGCACTAATAGAGTCAAACTGGACTTTTTCTTCCTCTACCAAAATCTGCATCAGCCTAAGTGAGCTCCCTGTGATCTCCTGTTCCCACCTTTCTTTTATATTAGCGGTTTTTAATCTTGATGCTGGGACAATGGGGACCCTGAGGCCTCTGGGAACTATCTTGTTCTTTAAATAATTTTCCAGACTCTGGATCTCCCACCAGCTTCTAGTATAGTCTTTATGCAATCTATTAAGGTTTTTGAAGGTAGATTTAAGAGATGCACCCTGAACTGTATACACCAGTTCACATTCAGAAAAGACACTTTTAGCCTCACTCATCCACCCTTCTGTGTTTAAATCAGAGAGTGCAAAGGCTGCCATACCCAGATATAATGAAAATAATTAATTGTATGGACTAAATGTAAATTCACTGTTTAGTTTGATAAAAAATCTGATTGTGCTCCCACAATATGAAAAAAATTTTTTATTATATAATTCACTGAAGTGACAACTGAGTAAAAAATACCTTTTAACATGTGTTTATTTACTCTGTAGTTGCGTTGTGAGGTAGCCCACTTGCGGTGTTTAACTGTCCCGCAAGATATATTCATAATACAATATCGTGTAGCGCTTACCTTCCTCGTGTTTGGCAGTCCGGGCGACACGTCCTTGGCTTCTACTGCGCCTGCGCGTTCGGTATGATGCGGCCGATGATGACCCCTGGTTGTCAGCTGACGGCGGGGGGTCACATGGGCAGGTGTCACGAATCGAGAGGGTGCTTTGATTGGTCAGTTCATGTGTTGCCGCCAATACGAGGGGTGGAGTTTAGGCGTTTATAGTAACCCAGCGCCTGCAATGAAGTATGCCGTTGATATCGATACGTGCATCTTCCCGTGACGCACAGCAGAATATCTGCTGTTGAACATTACTATCGCTGGCGATGAGGCCAGAGTTACCAAGATACGGACCCCTGAGGATGAGTATCTGAAACGCGTAGGGTCGTTTATTGTTTATAGAATGTCTGCATTGGGGACAGTCATATTGTGTTACACCCAGCGCTAGGAGATCCGATTTTCTCGGGCACCTGTGCTTTATTTTGGGGATTGTACTACTGCTGTGCCCTGGTTATATGCTGATTCTAGACAAACATCGTTACAAACACTGAGATATATGTATCAGAATAACTCAGTGTTTATTGTTTAATACATTTTTTAATTTTCACGGTGGGGCTTATGTCACAGTGGTGTGTTACCCCTGTTTTTAAAACAAGTTACTATTAAAAGGTATTTTTTACTCAGTTGTCACTTCAGTGAATTATATAATAAAAATTTTTTTTCATATTGTGGGAGCACAATCAGATTTTTTATCAAACTAAACAGTGTATGTAAGCAGTGATACAATGTTATATATGGGGTATGTAAGCAGCGATACAATGTTATATATGGGGGATGTAAGCAGTGATACAATGTTATATATAGGGTAGAGTATATAAGCAGTGATACAATGTTATATATGGGGGATGTAAGCAGTGATACAATGTTATATATAGGGTAGAGTATGTAAGCAGTGATACAATGTTATATATGGGGTATGTAAGCAGTGATACAATGTTATATATAGGGTAGAGTATGTAAGCAGTGATACAATGTTATATATGGGGTATGTAAGCAGTGATACAATGTTATATATGGGGGATGTAAGCAGTGATACAATGTTTTATATATAGGGTATATCAGCAGTGATATAATGTTATATATAGGGTATGTCAGCAGTGATATAATGTTATATATGGGGTAGAGTGTGTAAGCAGTGATACAATGTTATATATAGGGTAGAGTATGTAAGCAGTGATAGAATGTTATATATGGGGTATGTAAGCAGTGATACAATGTTATATATGGGGTAGAGTGTGTAAGCAGTGATACAATGTTATATATAGGGTAGAGTGTGTAAGCAGTGATACAATGTTATATATAGAGTATGTAAGCAGTGATACAATGTTATATATAGGGTAGAGTATGTAAGCAGCGATACAATGTTATATATAGGGTACAGTATGTAAGCAGTGATACAATGTTATATATAGGGTAGAGCAGGGGTCTCCAGCGCGCTGACCGCGGGCCGCATGCGGCCCTGCGGCTGTGATCTGCGGCCTGCGGGACACACAGCCACTAGTGCAAGCTGTGCTCCGGGCTTCTGTGGAATTCCCTGACATCGCTGTCCATATATGGACAGTGTTGTCAGGGTCTTCCCCAGAGCAGAGTCCCGGGCAGAGCGCTAGTATAGTCTCTGCTCCGGGAAAGCCTCTGATGTCGCTGTCCATACTAGTGCTCTGCTCCGGGACACCGGCTCTGGGGTTGCCACTGATATCACATTCCGGTCCAGGAGGATCCCCTGATGTCACTGTGTATGGATAGTGACGTCAGGGGCTCAAACAGCAGAGGAATCCCCAGCGAAAGCATCGGCAACACTCTGGCTGGGGATTCCACTCCTAGAGGGAGCCCCAATGGAGCTATCTACTTGGGGTGTGTGTGGCATTATCTGCAGAGGGCACTGTGGCAGCGTCTGTGGAGGGCACTGTGGCAGCGTCTGTGGAGGGCACTGTGGCAGCATCTGTGGAGGGCTCTGTGGCAACGTCTGCGGAGAGCGCTGTGGCAGCGTCTGCGGAGGGCACTGTGGCATCATCTACAAGTGGGTGTGTGGCAGTATCTATAGAGGGCACTGTGGCATTATCTACAGAGGGCACTGTGGCAGTATCTTTAGAGGGCACTGTGGCATTATCTTTAGAGGGCACTGTGGCATTATCTATAGAGGGCACTGTGGCATTATCTACAGAGGACTCTGTGGCATTATCTACAGAGGACTCTGTGGCATTATCTACAGAGGACTCTGTGGCATTATCTACAGAGGACACTGTGGCATTATCTATAGAGGGCACTGTGGCATTATCTATAGAGGGCACTGTGGCATTATCTAAAAAGGTGCTGCCCAATCTTGACGTGTGTCTGCCAACTGAGCCGCCAGACTGCATTTAGCGACACTTAAAGAGGCTGTCACCACATTATAAGTGGCCTATATTGTACATGATGTGATCGGCGCTGTAATGTAGATTACAGCAGTGTTTTTTATTTAGAAAAACGATCATTTTTGACGGAGTTATGACATATTTTAGATTTATGCTAATGAGTTTCTCAATGGACAACTGGGCGTGTTTTACTTTTTGACCAAGTGGGCGTTGTGGAGAGAAGTTTATGACGGTGATCAATCAGTGACCAATCAGTGACCAATCAGCGTCATACACTTCTCTCCATTCATGTACACGCCATATACTGATCTTATTAGAACACTATGTGCAGCCACATACATACACATTAACGTTTCTCAAGTGTCCTGACAGTGAATATACATCACCTCCAGCCAGGACGCGATGTCGATTCAGAATCTATTCAGTGATACAATGTTATATATGGGGTAGACTGTGTAAGCAGTGATACAATGTTATATATAGGGTAGAGTATGTAAGCAGTGATACAATGTTATATATAGGGTAGAGTGTGTAAGCAGTGATACAATGTTATATATAGGGTAGAGTATGTAAGCAGTGATACAATGTTATATATGGGGTAGAGTATGTAAGCAGTGATACAATGTTATATATGGGGTAGAGTATGTAAGCAGTGATACAATGTTATATATAGGGTAGAGTATGTAAGCAGTGATACAATGTTATATATAGGGTAGAGTATGTAAGCAGTGATACAATGTTACATATAGGGAAGAGTGTGTAAGCAGTGATACAATGTTATATATAGGGTAGAGTATGTAAGCAGTGATACAATGTTACATATAGGGAAGAGTATGTAAGCAGTGATACAATGTTATATATAGGGTAGAGTATGTAAACAGTGATACAATGTTATATATAGGGTATGTAAGCAGTGATACAATGTTATATATAGGGTAGAGTGTGTAAGCAGTGATACAATGTTATATATAGGGTAGAGTGTGTAAGCAGTGATACAATGTTATATATAGGGTAGAGTGTGTAAGCAGTGATACTATGTTATAAATAGGGTAGAGTATGTAAGCAGTGATACAATGTTATATATAGGGTAGAGTGTGTAAGCAGTGATACAATGTTATATATAGGGTAGAGTATGTAAGCAGTGATACAATGTTATATATGGGGTATGTAAGCAGTGATACAATGTTACATATAGGGTAGAGTATGTAAGCAGTGATACAATGTTATATATAGGGTAGAGTATGTAAGCAGTGATATAATGTTATATATAGGGTAGAGTATGTAAGCAGTGATACAATGTTATATATGGGGTAGAGTATGTAAACAGTGATACAATGTTATATATAGGGTATGTAAGCAGTGATACAATGTTATATATGGGGTATGTAAGCAGTGATACAATGTTATATATGGGGTATGTAAGCAGTGATACAATGTTATATATAGGGTATGTAGCCGTGATACAATGTTATATGTGGGGTATAGTATGTAAGCAGTGATACAATGTTATATATAGGGTATGTAAGCAGTGATACAATGTTATATATGGGATAGAGTATGTAGCAGTGATACAATGTTATATATGGGGTAGAGTATGTAGCAGTGATACAATGTTATATATGGGGTATAGTATGTAGCAGTGATATAATGTTATATATGGGGTATAGTATGTAGCAGTGATACAATGTTATATATGGGGTAGAGTATGTAGCAGTGATACAATGTTATATATGGGGTATAGTATGTAGCAGTGATATAATGTTATATATGGGGTATAGTATGTAGCAGTGATACAATGTTATATATGGGGTATAGTATGTAGCAGTGATACAATGTTATATATAGGGCAGAATATGTAGCAGTGATATAATGTTATATATGGAATAAGAAAGCAGCAATATAATGTTTTAGTTCTAAAGGCCAAGATAAGAGGAACCTTCCTTCCATAATCACTCCACCCCCCAGGTGATATATATATATATATATATATATATATATATATTTTTTTTTTTAAGTTTAATGTGCTCATGTCACCTCAGCCCCGTTCCCTTCATAATTACTTCTAGGACTTCGGACAATTTTCTACATTTATAAACTGGATTTTGTATATGGTATAAAAATATTTGAAACTTCCTGTAGCTGCAGATTTCAGTCGTTTTGATCATGCATCAAGCGCAGTGTCCGTTGTGATAATCGAAGTCGTTTATATCCTGTCCGGCACAAATCTCGTTCATTGTCAGGTCTGACCTCTCATCCGTTTCTTCAAATTTAAGTCAAGGGGATGACAGATGTCACAGATGACATCATTTTTTTTTCATCCATCATCCAATTGATTTCAGTGTAATATGTCTTCAATAGGGAAAAGCTGAAGCTTTTCCATCCACTCAAGTGAAAGTAAAGTCCTGCTGCTGAATAGTTATTCCTCTGTTCGCATTACTGCAGTTCAGTGTATTGCCAACTAGGTGGTGGGGGCTCATCGCTGAGTTTGCTATGGGCCCTATGCCCCAAGCCACAATGTTGAGTAATTCTCCAAGAGGCAACAGTGCTGAGTAATCCACCATAAGCCCACAATGTTGAGTAGCAGTCTAAGAGACCATAATTTTAAGCAGTTCCATGAGAAACCACAATGTTGAGCAGTCCTCCTAGAGACCACAATGTTGAGCAGTCCTCCTAGAGAAACCACAATGTTGAGCAGTCCTCCTAGAGACCACAATGTTGAGTAGTCCTCCTAGAGACCACAATGTTGAGTAGTCCTCCTAGAGACCACAATGTTGAGTAGTCCTCCTAGAGACCACAATGTTGAGTAGTCCTCCTAGAGACCACAATGTTGAGTAGTCCTCCTAGAGACCACAATGTTGAGTAGTCCTCCTAGAGACCACGATGTTGAGTAGTCCTCCTAGAGACCACGATGTTGCGTAGTCCTCCTAGAGACCACGATGTTGCGTAGTCCTCCTAGAGACCACGATGTTGCGTAGTCCTCCTAGAGACCACGATGTTGCGTAGTCCTCCTAGAGACCACGATGTTGCGTAGTCCTCCTAGAGACCACGATGTTGCGTAGTCCTCCTAGAGACCACGATGTTGCGTAGTCCTCCTAGAGACCACGATGTTGCGTAGTCCTCCTAGAGACCACGATGTTGCGTAGTCCTCCTAGAGACCACGATGTTGCGTAGTCCTCCTAGAGACCACGATGTTGCGTAGTCCTCCTAGAGACCACGATGTTGCGTAGTCCTCCTAGAGACCACGATGTTGCGTAGTCCTCCTAGAGACCACGATGTTGCGTAGTCCTCCTAGAGACCACGATGTTGCGTAGTCCTCCTAGAGACCACGATGTTGCGTAGTCCTCCTAGAGACCACGATGTTGCGTAGTCCTCCTAGAGACCACGATGTTGCGTAGTCCTCCTAGAGACCACGATGTTGAGTAGTCCTCCTAGAGACCACGATGTTGAGTAGTCCTCCTAGAGACCACAATGTTGAGTAGTCCTCCTAGAGACCACAATGTTGAGTAGTCCTCCTAGAGACCACAATGTTGAGTAGTCCTCCTAGAGACCACAATGTTGAGTAGTACTCCTAGAGATACCACAATGTTGAGTAGTCCTCCTAGAGATGCCACAATGTTGCGTAGTCCTCCTAGAGATGCCACAATGTTGAGTAGTCCCCCCTAGAGATACCACAATGTTGAGTAATCCTTTTAGAGACCACAATTTTGAGTAATCCTTTTAGAGACCACAATGTTGAGTAATCCTCTTAGAGTCCACAATGTTGCGTAGTCCTCCTAGAGATACCACAATGTTAAGTAGTCTTTCAAAAGGCCACACTGTTGACTAGAACTGCGACACACCCCAATATTGAGTAGTTCTCAGATTGTTGAGTAGTCCTTAAAAAGAAATAACGAGAGCAAAGTTTACATGGACTGTCCCATAGTGAATAAGAAGGTACAGGGTAAGATCTATTTCCCAGTTTTTCCCAAAAAAATCCAAGTAAGGTAACAGAATCCCATTATTCATTGATCCTTAGTCACCCAGTACAGGCCGCATTTCGCCTACGATAACCGTCCTGAAGGAGCAAACACGATGGAACATTATTATACATATCAATCAAAAGTCCATGCTGCCCTCTCCTTATTTTGTTGCTTGGAGATGGTTACCCCTCGAGGATTCACAATGCTCAAGGGGATTGGGGTTTAAGGCTGATTGTAGCTGCAGCCCCTTTTTTGTGATGGCCCCAGCAGCCGTAGCCATGTTGTACATTATGTAATCCCAAGGATTAAACATTTATGTAATCCCATAGGATTAGCCATTCAAAATGGCTTCCATGAAACTGTGCGCAATGTTATAAATTTGATATTTTGGGGGAACATATGGATCAATGAGGCGATACTGTCCATATATTATATGTTATATGCAATATTACAACTGCCTGGTCACACCCCTTACTAAAACCGCTGACACCATTGGTATTTGGAGGTAAAAATAGCGCAATATTATGGTAAATATGGCACCTAATCTTCATTTCTGTCTGTGTAACAACGCTTGAGCTTAATGATTGTCCACTTTCTGGATTCAATGGCACAGGAGGAGCAATGGCCGGAGCTCCCACTCTGAGTCCACGACTCCTCCACATCTTAAGTAAAGAGACGGGGCTGAGCCGCGACGATTGAGTTAACGCGTCAACCATCAGTTGCTATCGGGAGAGCACAGGGCGTATTTAACACCAATTTAATGACAGTAATTAGGAGCCGGTCGGCAAGTCTCTGTCTCCAGCTGTGAACTGTAATTTGTTTAGCGGCTTCTATGGCATCAATGTTATTTATACGGATAAACAGCGACTCTTCCTCCACGTGTAGAACCTTCCAATTATATCCAGATACAAGTCATGAAGAGGTTTAATATCAGCCGCGGATTTGATCAGCTCAAATTATCACAATTATTCTTACTCTTCACATAATGAGATTTGCCAGATAACTTAAAGGGATCATTTAATGAAGTGCGATTTCTGCATCACTGGTGTAAATTTACATGTAATTGAACTTTGGTAATTTTTTTAGTACAATCTCGTGCTTCGTTTTCATCTTCTGTGCAGGTCCTCATTCTCCAGGGTGACTTTATTGGGGTACAGTCAAATTCCAAAACTCCGTTTCAGACTTCCGTCGTGGATGACAACAATGCCGTGATGATGATGATAACCTGACCCCGCTGCCACCAGCAATGACCAACAGTGGCAGACTAGCAGGTGATTTCATGCAAATCTGTAAAATGGGGCTATTCTTGTCCAATCCTGGATTAGCAGAAATTCTAGCGCTGGATTAATGGAATATAACTTGGTCATCGTCTGATTTGATCTTTATGTGTCATTTTCCGGATTAAAGCAACAGTTTAGAGCAATTTTGCAAATCCTTTGCTTTGCTTATCTTGTCTTGAGTTACATTTATCAGGTCTTATACCTCAGTTGCGTCCAGAGCTGCATTCACAATTCTGCTGGTTGCTACTACTGGGGACCCTCAGCCTGGAGCTGACAGTCACTCTTACAAAAATGTCATAACACAACAATTTCCAATTAGGACCAGTTTTATAGAATATGTCCCCCTCCCTCTCAAATATTGCCATTCAGTGCCCAAATAATACCCCCATACAGTATCCAAATACTGCTACCATATAGTGCCCACATAACACTCATACTGTACAGCCCACAATATACTGCCATTCAATGCCCAAATAAAGCTGCCTTATCATGGCTAAATAATACATCTATCCACTGTCCACATATTACTGCATATACATCAGACATAACACCATATGGCCCCCAAATAATATGTAGTATCCAAATAATACTCCCTTAAAGAGGAGATAATGACTGCAATACAGTGCCCACACAATACTGCTATACAGTGCCCACGTAATACTGCTATACAGTGCCCACGTAATACTGCTATACAGTGCCCACGTAATACTGCTATACAGTGCCCACGTAATACTGCTATACAGTGCCCACGTAATACTGCTATACAGTGCCCACGTAATACTGCTATACAGTGCCCACGTAATACTGCTATACAGTACTGCTATACAGTGCCCACCTAATACTGCAATACAATGTTCGCATGATACTGCTATAAATTGCCCGTATGATACTGCGATACAGTGCCCGCATGATATTGCCATACAGTGCCCACGTGATACTGCGATACAGTGCCCGCGTGATACTGCGATACAGTGCCCACGTGATACTGCGATACAGTGCCCACGTGATACTGCGATACAGTGCCCACATGATACTACGATACAGTGCCCACGTGATACTGCGATACAGTGCCCTCGTGATACTGCGATACAGTGCCCACATAATACTGCGATACAATTGCTAAATGATACCACTGGACAATTGCCTAGTTTGCAATCCCCTAAATCCAACCATGGAGTGTGTTGATCTTGTGACTTGTCTACTCACTTGATGATGTTAGGGCTGCATGTGATGGGGAAATAAAGGAGCAAGGTCCCCAGCAGTACAGAGTATTTCAGGAGAGATTAGTGCTGATCTAATGGGAGGTCACAGACTGAGAGTTATATAGTGAACGAAGCAGAACCCCAGCAGCACAGAGTATCTCAGGAGAAATGTGTGTGGGGATACATATTAGAGGACCTCAGGAGTTTGGAACTTTTGCAGAGAAGAGACCGGTCCCTGCATCGTCCTCCTCACGTCTGTGACTATTAGTGTTTCTTTTCCGATCTCCACATTTGTCAATGTCTGAGAGTGAGCGTCCAGCCGGAGGTGGTTTCTCAGTTTCATGGGATTATTTCCTCTAATCTACAATCCCAGAATTGAACAATCTGAGAGCGGATGAGTTTTGGGCTGGAGATAAGTGGATGGTGGACATCATCTTAACGAGCAGCTCCAGGCACTATTATTATATGAATCAGGACTGTATGTAAAGATAATAAACATTGTAATATATCTTGTTATAGAAAATGCCTCTTCCCCCTATACCTGGCTATAACATCTCAGAATCTCTGCATTCACTGAAAAACATCAACTACGAGGCATAAAAATCATTGGAGCTTCTCACTTATGTATCAGATTACATGGAGCAGAGAGACTGTGAGAGGGAGGAGGGAGAGGGAGCTGCCCGCACACTCATATATACCTATATACACCGTGTTCCAAATTATTATGCACATTTGATTTAAGTGTCATAAACATTTAATTATTAGTATTTCAATGAAACTCATGGATGGTCTTGTGTCTTAGGGCTCTTTGGATCATTGTAATCAATCTCAGACACCTGTGATAATTAGTTTGCCAGGTGTGCCCAATCAGAGGAAAACTACTTAAGAAGGACGTTCCACATTATTAAGCAGCCACAGGTTTCAAGCAATATGGGAAAGAAAAAGGATCTCTCTGCTGCCTAAAAGTGTGAAATAGAGCAATACCTTGGACAAGGTATGAAAACATTGGATATTTCAAGAAAACTTAAGCGTGATCATCGTACTGTGAAAAGATTTTTGGCTGATTCAGAGCACAGATGGGTTAGTTCAGATAAAGGCATAATGAGGAAGGTTTCTGCCAGACAAATTAATAGGATTAGGAGAGCAGCTGCTAAAATGCCATTGCAAAGCAGCAAATAGGTATTTGAAGCCGCTGGTGCCTCTGGAGTCCCGCGAACCTTAAGGTGTAGGATCCTCCAGAGGTTTGCAAGTGTGCATAAAGCTATTAATCGGCCACCCCTAAACAATGCTCACAAGCAGAAACGGTTGCAGTGGGCTCAGAAATACATGAAGACTAATTTTCAAACTGTGTTGTTTACTGATGAGTGCCGTGCAACCCTGGATGGTCCAGATGGATGGAGTAGTGGATGGTTGGTGAATGGCCACCATGTCCCAACAAGGCTGCGACGTCAGCAAGGAGGTGGCGGAGTCATGTTTTGGGCTGGAATCATGGGGAGAGAGCTGGTAGGCCCCTTTAGGGTCACTGACGGTGTGAAAATGACCTCTGCAAAGTACGTAGAGTTTATGACTGACCACTTTCTTCCGTGGTACAAAAAGAAGAACCGTGCCTTCCGTAGCAAAATTATCTTCATGCATGACAATGCACCATCTCATGCTGCAAAGAATACCTCTATGTCATTGGCTGCTATGGGCATAAAAGGAGAGAAACTCATGCTGTGGCCCCCATGTTCCCCTGACCTCAACCCTATTGAGAACCTTTAGAGTCTCCTCAAGCAAAATATCTATGAGGGTGGGAGGCAGTTCACATCAAAACAGAAGCTCTGGGAGGCGATTCTGACATCCTGCAAAGATATTCAAGCAGAAACTGTCCAAATACTCACAAATTCAATGGATGCAAGAATTGTGCAGGTGATATCAGAGAAGGGTCCTATGTAACTTGTGCTGTGCAGGTGATATCAGAGGAGGGTCCTGTGTAACATGTAACTTGTCCTGTGCAGGTGATATCAGAGAAGGGTCCTGTGTAACATGTAACTTGTGCTGTGCAGGTGATATCAGAGAAGGGTCCTGTGTAACATGTAACTTGTGCTGTGCAGGTGATATCAGAGGAGGGTCCTGTGTAACATGTAACTTGTGCTGTGCAGGTGATATCAGAGGAGGGTCCTGTGTAACATGTAACTTGTGCTGTGCAGGTGATATCAGAGGAGGGTCCTGTGTAACATGTAACTTGTCCTGTGCAGGTGATATCAGAGAAGGGTCCTGTGTAACATGTAACTTGTGCTGTGCAGGTGATATCATAGAAGGGTCCTGTGTAACATGTAACTTGTCCTGTGCAGGTGATATCAGAGGAGGGTCCAGTGTAACATGTAACTTGTGCTGTGCAGGTGATATCAGAGAAGGGTCCTGTGTAACATGTAACTTGTCCTGTGCAGGTGATATCAGAGAAGGGTCCTGTGTAACATGTAACTTGTCCTGTGCAGGTGATATCAGAGGAGGGTCCTGTGTAACATGTAACTTGTGCTGTGCAGGTGATATCAGAGGAGGGTCCTGTGTAACATGTAACTTGTGCTGTGCAGGTGATATCAGAGAAGGGTCCTGTGTAACATGTAACTTGTCCTGTGCAGGTGATATCAGAGGAGGGTCCTGTGTAACATGTAACTTGTCCTGTGCAGGTGATATCAGAGAAGGGTCCTGTGTAACATGTAACTTGTGCTGTGCAGGTGATATCAGAGGAGGGTCCTGTGTAACATGTAACTTGTGCTGTGCAGGTGATATCAGAGGAGGGTCCTGTGTAACATGTAACTTGTGCTGTGCAGGTGATATCAGAGAAGGGTCCTGTGTAACATGTAACTTGTCCTGTGCAGGTGATATCAGAGGAGGGGTCCTGTGTAACATGTAACTTGTCCTGTGCAGGTGATATCAGAGGAGGGTCCTGTGTAACATGTAACTTGTGCTGTGCAGGTGATATCAGAGGAGGGTCCTGTGTAACATGTAACTTGTGCTGTGCAGGTGATATCAGAGGAGGGTCCTGTGTAACATGTAACTTGTGCTGTGCAGGTGATATCAGAGAAGGGTCCTGTGTAACATGTAACTTGTCCTGTGCAGGTGATATCAGAGGAGGGGTCCTGTGTAACATGTAACTTGTCCTGTGCAGGTGATATCAGAGGAGGGTCCTGTGTAACATGTAACTTGTGCTGTGCAGGTGATATCAGAGGAGGGTCCTGTGTAACATGTAACTTGTGCTGTGCAGGTGATATCAGAGGAGGGTCCTGTGTAACATGTAACTTGTCCTGTGCAGGTGATATCAGAGAAGGGTCCTGTGTGACATGTAACTTGTGCTGTGCAGGTGATATCAGAGAAGGGTCCTGTGTGACATGTAACTTGTCCTGTGCAGGTGATATCAGAGAAGGGTCCTGTGTAACATGTAACTTGTCCTGTGCAGGTGATATCAGAGAAGGGTCCTGTGTAACATGTAACTTGTCCTGTGCAGGTGATATCAGAGAAGGGTCCTGTGTAACATGTAACTTGTGCTGTGCAGGTGATATCAGAGAAGGGTCCTGTGTAACATGTAACTTGTGCTGTGCGGGTGATATCAGAGAAGGGTCCTGTGTAACATGTAACTTGTCCTGTGCAGGTGATATCAGAGAAGGGTCCTGTGTAACATGTAACTTGTGCTGTGCAGGTGATATCAGAGAAGGGTCCTGTGTAACATGTAACTTGTGCTGTGCAGGTGATATCATAGAAGGGTCCTGTGTAACATGTAACTTGTGCTGTGCAGGTGATATCAGAGGAGGGTCCTGTGTAACATGTAACTTGTCCTGTGCAGGTGATATCAGAGGAGGGTCCTGTGTAACATGTAACTTGTGCTGTGCAGGTGATATCAGAGAAGGGTCCTGTGTAACATGTAACTTGTCCTGTGCAGGTGATATCAGAGGAGGGTCCTGTGTAACATGTAACTTGTCCTGTGCAGGTGATATCAGAGGAGGGTCCTGTGTAACATGTAACTTGTGCTGTGCAGGTGATATCAGAGAAGGGTCCTGTGTAACATGTAACTTGTGCTGTGCAGGTGATATCAGAGAAGGGGTCCTGTGTAACATGTAACTTGTGCTGTGCAGGTGATATCAGAGAAGGGTCCTGTGTAACATGTAACTTGTGCTGTGCAGGTGATATCAGAGAAGGGTCCTGTGTAACATGTAACTTGTCCTGTGCAGGTGATATCAGAGGAGGGTCCTGTGTAACATGTAACTTGTGCTGTGCAGGTGATATCAGAGGAGGGTCCTGTGTAACATGTAACTTGTGCTGTGCAGGTGATATCAGAGGAGGGTCCTGTGTAACATGTAACTTGTGCTGTGCAGGTGATATCAGAGAAGGGTCCTGTGTAACATGTAACTTGTCCTGTGCAGGTGATATCAGAGGAGGGTCCTGTGTGACATGTAACTTGTGCTGTGCAGGTGATATCAGAGAAGGGTCCTGTGTGACATGTAACTTGTCCTGTGCAGGTGATATCATAGAAGGGTCCTGTGTAACATGTAACTTGTCCTGTGCAGGTGATATCAGAGAAGGGTCCTGTGTAACATGTAACTTGTCCTGTGCAGGTGATATCATAGAAGGGTCCTGTGTAACATGTAACTTGTGCTGTGCAGGTGATATCAGAGAAGGGTCCTGTGTAACATGTAACTTGTCCTGTGCAGGTGATATCAGAGGAGGGTCCTGTGTAACATGTAACTTGTCCTGTGCAGGTGATATCAGAGGAGGGTCCTGTGTAACATGTAACTTGTCCTGTGCAGGTGATATCAGAGAAGGGTCCTGTGTAACATGTAACTTGTGCTGTGCAGGTGATATCAGAGAAGGGTCCTGTGTAACATGTAACTTGTGCTGTGCAGGTGATATCAGAGAAGGGTCCTGTGTAACATGTAACTTGTGCTGTGCAGGTGATATCAGAGAAGGGTCCTGTGTAACATGTAACTTGTGCTGTGCCGGTGATATCAGAGGAGGGTCCTGTGTAACATGTAACTTGTGCTGTGCAGGTGATATCAGAGAAGGGTCCTGTGTAACATGTAACTTGTGCTGTGCAGGTGATATCAGAGGAGGGTCCTGTGTAACATGTAACTTGTGCTGTGCAGGTGATATCAGAGGAGGGGTCTTGTGTAACATGTAACTTGTGCTGTGCAGGTGATATCAGAGGAGGGGTCTTGTGTAACATGTAACTTGTGCTGTGCAGGTGATATCAGAGGAGGGTCCTGTGTAACATGTAACTTGTGCTGTGCAGGTGATATCAGAGGAGGGTCCTGTGTAACATGTAACTTGTGCTGTGCAGGTGATATCAGAGGAGGGTCCTGTGTAACATGTAACTTGTCCTGTGCAGGTGATATCAGAGAAGGGTCCTGTGTAACATGTAACTTGTGCTGTGCAGGTGATATCAGAGAAGGGTCCTGTGTAACATGTAACTTGTCCTGTGCAGGTGATATCAGAGAAGGGTCCTGTGTAACATGTAACTTGTGCTGTGCAGGTGATATCAGAGAAGGGTCCTGTGTAACATGTAACTTGTGCTGTGCAGGTGATATCAGAGAAGGGTCCTGTGTAACATGTAACTTGTCCTGTGCAGGTGATATCAGAGGAGGGTCCTGTGTAACATGTAACTTGTGCTGTGCAGGTGATATCAGAGGAGGGTCCTGTGTAACATGTAACTTGTGCTGTGCCGGTGATATCAGAGGAGGGTCCTGTGTAACATGTAACTTGTGCTGTGCAGGTGATATCAGAGAAGGGTCCTGTGTAACATGTAACTTGTGCTGTGCAGGTGATATCAGAGAAGGGTCCTGTGTAACATGTAACTTGTGCTGTGCAGGTGATATCAGAGAAGGGTCCTGTGTAACATGTAACTTGTGCTGTGCAGGTGATATCAGAGAAGGGTCCTGTGTAACATGTAACTTGTGCTGTGCAGGTGATATCAGAGGAGGGTCCTGTGTAACATGTAACTTGTGCTGTGCAGGTGATATCAGAGAAGGGGTCCTGTGTAACATGTAACTTGTGCTGTGCAGGTGATATCAGAGAAGGGTCCTGTGTAACATGTAACTTGTGCTGTGCAGGTGATATCAGAGAAGGGTCCTGTGTAACATGTAACTTGTCCTGTGCAGGTGATATCAGAGGAGGGGTCCTGTGTAACATGTAACTTGTCCTGTGCAGGTGATATCAGAGGAGGGTCCTGTGTAACATGTAACTTGTGCTGTGCAGGTGATATCAGAGGAGGGTCCTGTGTAACATGTAACTTGTGCTGTGCAGGTGATATCAGAGGAGGGTCCTGTGTAACATGTAACTTGTGCTGTGCAGGTGATATCAGAGAAGGGTCCTGTGTAACATGTAACTTGTCCTGTGCAGGTGATATCAGAGGAGGGTCCTGTGTAACATGTAACTTGTCCTGTGCAGGTGATATCAGAGGAGGGTCCTGTGTAACATGTAACTTGTGCTGTGCAGGTGATATCAGAGGAGGGTCCTGTGTAACATGTAACTTGTGCTGTGCAGGTGATATCAGAGGAGGGTCCTGTGTAACATGTAACTTGTGCTGTGCAGGTGATATCAGAGGAGGGTCCTGTGTAACATGTAACTTGTGCTGTGCAGGTGATATCAGAGAAGGGTCCTGTGTAACATGTAACTTGTGCTGTGCAGGTGATATCAGAGAAGGGTCCTGTGTAACATGTAACTTGTGCTGTGCAGGTGATATCAGAGAAGGGTCCTGTGTAACATGTAACTTGTCCTGTGCAGGTGATATCAGAGGAGGGTCCTGTGTAACATGTAACTTGTGCTGTGCAGGTGATATCAGAGAAGGGTCCTGTGTAACATGTAACTTGTGCTGTGCAGGTGATATCAGAGGAGGGTCCTGTGTAACATGTAACTTGTGCTGTGCAGGTGATATCAGAGGAGGGTCCTGTGTAACATGTAACTTGTGCTGTGCAGGTGATATCAGAGAAGGGTCCTGTGTGACATGTAACTTGTGCTGTGCAGGTGATATCAGAGGAGGGTCCTGTGTAACATGTAACTTGTGCTGTGCAGGTGATATCAGAGAAGGGTCCTGTGTAACATGTAACTTGTGCTGTGCAGGTGACATCAGAGAAGGGTCCTGTGTAACATGTAACTTGTGCTGTGCAGGTGATATCAGAGAAGGGTCCTGTGTAACATGTAACTTGTGCTGTGCAGGTGATATCAGAGGAGGGTCCTGTGTAACATGTAACTTGTTCTGTGCAGGTGATATCAGAGGAGGGTCCTGTGTAACATGTAACTTGTTCTGTGCAGGTGATATCAGAGAAGGGTCCTGTGTAACATGTAACTTGTGCTGTGCAGGTGATATCAGAGGAGGGTCCTGTGTAACATGTAACTTGTGCTGTGCAGGTGATATCAGAGAAGGGTCCTGTGTAACATGTAACTTGTCCTGTGCAGGTGATATCAGAGGAGGGTCCTGTGTAACATGTAACTTGTCCTGTGCAGGTGATATCAGAGAAGGGTCCTGTGTAACATGTAACTTGTGCTGTGCAGGTGATATCAGAGAAGGGTCCTGTGTAACATGTAACTTGTGCTGTGCAGGTGATATCAGAGAAGGGTCCTGTGTAACATGTAACTTGTCCTGTGCAGGTGATATCAGAGAAGGGTCCTGTGTAACATGTAACTTGTGCTGTGCAGGTGATATCAGAGAAGGGTCCTGTGTAACATGTAACTTGTGCTGTGCAGGTGATATCAGAGAAGGGTCCTGTGTAACATGTAACTTGTGCTGTGCAGGTGATATCAGAGAAGGGTCCTGTGTAACATGTAACTTGTCCTGTGCAGGTGATATCAGAGGAGGGTCCTGTGTAACATGTAACTTGGCCTGATAAGGTTTTTTTGATTGAAAGAGCTTGTGATTTCTGTAAATATGACCTCCTGATGCTGCAAATTCAACAAATGACCATTTTAGTCTCTTTACAACCTGTAAAATGTTTTGATCTCTGTTGTGCATAATAATGTGAAACAAAAAAAATCTGTTCTCATTAGGAGATTTGTTCAATAAAATTCGCATTATCCTCCAACGGTTGATGCTGAAGATTATACTGACTGTCGTTTGCATCGACAATTTAGGAAAATCAGTGAAAAATAACATTTGCATAATAATTTGGAATGCGGTGTATATACACACCTATCTTACCAATAAACAATCTTCTGCTGTGTCCGTGGGGTGGGGTCTTAAGACAGGCTGCCACTTTTCACGTCTCATGAAGGAGCAGAATATTGTACACAGTGTGGAGGATGGGAGAACATGGGGGCTCACCACGGACTCTGATCAGGACCCTCTGCAAGTTCATTAGAAGCAGGCACAGAAGGGTGCAGTGCTCCTGAGTGTAGGAGATCATAGCAGGTAGTGGCTGCCCCTTCTAGAGCGGAGCTGAGGAAAAACTGATAGAGATGGAGTCTCCAGAGGAGGAAAACTGAAATCTACTTCATACATTGCGGTCAGGAATACTGATCTTACTCATGACCGCTTACACGTAAAGGGTAACTAAACTTTCAGAAAAATTCTCACGTCAGAAGTTTTGATCGATGGGGGTCTGAGCACTGAGACCCCCACCGATCGCTGAAACTAAGTGCCAGAAGTGCTTGGGTGAGCGCTCAGCCGCTTGGTTTCTGATCGGCTTTTCTCAGAAAGCCGATGCAGCGGAGTACAGACTCGTAGAAAGTCTATAGGGCCGTACACCAACTTCTCAGCTTTCCGAAAAAAGCTGATCAGAAACTAAACGGCTCAGTCTTCACATCGCTCACTTCTGCCACTTGGTTTCAGCGATCGGTGGGGGTCTCAGTGCTCAGACCCCATCAATCAAAACTTCTGACATGTGAGAATTTTTCTGAAAGTTTAGTGACACTTTAAGTTCACCTGTAATGATGGGCACGCATTGCAGGAATCCTCCTTGTGCTACATGGTAAAGACAATGTAGAGAGGAAAGAGAAACAAAAATGTGCCCCCCACCCAAAAAACATCTAAACTTTTCTAGTGAACTGCATGTAAAGGACCGCACTAATGATAGACAAAGCTGAAGGATTTGATAGTTGCCATTAAGGAGGAGCTCTACAACAAGCAGCTATGGGCCAACTACTGTTCTACGCAAGAAAACATGTATCCCTAGGGTGTCAGTGACCGGCGGTGAACCCCCACCCCCATTTTCTCCACTCCTACCCCTTTGCATCACTGCCGTTTTTTGCCGATTTGGTGCATTTTTTGATCAGACTTTATAAATCTGTTTGCAAATTGCTCCTTCTTAGCAGAGTCAATGGCTTTCCGGCCACTGTCATCAAGTCTACGGAGAAGGCACTCGGCCCTCGCTACAATGGATGCATTTTCTAGAACGCATCACTCACTCCCAATTCTGCGGAAATTAAATGGAGATGAAAAGACGAAGGGCGAAAGATTTTAGTGCATAACCTATTTAAACACAAAAAATTCTGGAGGTGTGTGAATGGCGCGAGGCGGCGGACCTTTGGTTTTCCACGTCTTGTTAGAACACGGCTCCTGTTCTGTGCGTGACATTTATCAATCACAGGGAAAGCGCGCTGACGGCCACCGGGATCTTCTCACGTCTTTTCTTTTTGTTTCATTTGTGCTAAAGAGCAATTTTGTTCGTTTGAACGGAACCATATTCTTTCTCTTTTTTTTTTTTTTTTTTTTTTTTAAGGCTCAGATCATATGAAAAAAAAGAAAGTACTCAACTCTTTATAAGAAAAAAGCGTTGTAACAATGCGTCCTTTGATGGAGAACAGAGGCGCACAGACTCTGTTCCGATACGGGGCAGGCAGACTGCCTTCACACAGCTTAAGAAGCGCTGAGCCCTGTGGCTGCTACTACCCGACTTGAAGCTCTTGTCAACCTCGTGTGATACAAAAGTGCTCACTCAAAGCCAAGAAATGCGATCAGCAAAGTTTCCGAGCATTCACGAGTGTCGAGACGGAATAATGCCACTTAATAGGGAACATGAATCGGCTTACACGTGGCTATTCCCTTGAGGGTCACGTAGGCACCTGAAAGGGTTATATCGGTTGTAGAAATCCATTTTAGCTAATAGAGGGGTTCCCATTATGCACCCCAATTCAGTTCGCTAAAGCTTAGATCCACTCTGTCATGGGCTGCAACTTCATGCAATGTGGACCTCATGTACAACCATAGAAATCTTGTAAGATAGTGAGACCCTTCGGGTTCAGCTCCTGGGGTAAGGGGGGGGGCTTCACAAAGTCAAAACACTTCAAACTAGAGCATCTGCCTAGTCACCTAGTAATTGGCCACCCTAAAATGATCAGAAGTGCTAAGGGTGCTCATGTGTTCCCCCTAAAGACAAGCACTTTGAATGGGTCTACGAGCCAGGGAACACTTTTACATGAGGCCTTTTGGTGTTTCTGATTGGTTGAATGCGCTCCGTAAGAAGTGGAGAAGACTTTTTGCAGACAGTATGTGTTCAGCCCCTGCCATCAGCACTACGAGAGTCCTTTAATGGGTGTAAATGTACACTAGCTCATTTATATTAGGGCCAATACCCTATGACATTATTCAGTACTACTAATGTTAGCATTTTGCATTGTAACTAAATGTAGTTCGCTTTACAGCAGCTGCCTGGCTCTGAGATTTTGCATTCAATTCACAGTCTCTATGGGCAGCCTGAAGCTGCCATGCCTTGCTTTCTGCCAACATGTACCAGCATGCCCATTGATATATTACATACTAAGCATGCATGGGGCTTGGAAAGGAAAATTATTAACCGATCGGAATCCATCAACAAGTACATGGCTGGGTTGGCCTACCCTGGGTCTGTTATGGAAATTTGGCAAAATTCACGTAATGTCTGTAAAATCCCAGTTTCTAGATGTAATATTTTTAGAATTCCATAACCGGTTTAGAAAAGAATAGAGTTCGGCATCAGACGCACATCGTGGCCGCTGGAAGGTCTTGATCTTGGTCAGAGGCAGAATGCTGGTGGCGTTCAATGCCTCGCTATAAAGTGTTCCTCACAGTCTACTGCAATATCAAGAGGTTAAAGAGGGAACCTGGAGCAGACGTGCGTCTTCCACTGTAAGGCTGAATGCACACGTTGCGTAATTTGATGTGGAAAATCTGCATCAAAACCGCAGCTATACGCACATAATTCCACAGCTAAAACCGCACCCAATGCTGCATTTTTTGATGCGATATTATGCGATTTTTACATTTTGATGCGGAAATAGGTGCGATTTTATGCTGCATATTTTGGTGCGCTGTTCTGTAAAACTAGACAGATACAATTCGCAAGCGTAAACGCAAGATAAATTGACATGCTGCGGATTTTAAAATACGCACCACAGGTCAATTTACGTACAGAAAAAATCTGCACCGTGTCGATGAGATTTCTTGAAATCTCATTTACTTTGCTGGTATTGTATTACGCTGTGGATTTGCCGCATATATGGACAGTGATGTCAGAGGGAGAGAGGGCATCCCGGGCAGAGCACTAGCGGGTCTGCTCCGGGACTCAGTCTCTGGAGAAGCCCCTGACATCACTGTCCATATATGGACGGTGATGTCAAGGGTTTCTCCTGAAGCGGAATCCCCAGCCAGAGCATCGGCAATGCTCTGGCTGAGGATTCCACTCCTACAGGGAGGGAGGCTGTGTGGTACTACCAGGGAGGGGGGCTGCGTGCCACTACCAGGGAGGGAGCTGTGCGGCACTACCAGGGAGGAGGGGGCTGAGAGGCACTACCTGGGAGGAGGGGGCTGTCTGGCACTACCTGGGAGGAGGGGGCTGTGTGGCACTACCTGGGGGGAGGGGGCTGTGTGGCACTACCTGGGAGGAGGCGGCTGTGTGGCACTACCTGGGAGGTGGGGGCTGTGTGGCGTTACCTGGGAGGTGGGAGCTATGTGGCACTACCTGGGAGGGGGTTGTGTGGCACTACCTGGGGGAGCTGTGGGGCACTACCCTTGGGGGCTCTGTGGCACTACCAGGGAAGGATGCTGGGTGGCACTATCTACAGAGGGCATTACATTTATGGGGGTACAAACTGGTGGCCTAACTTCTATATGGGGGCATAAACAGGGCCTAATGCCTATATGGGGGATCAAAGTGACGTTTTCTGCCATTTTACTGCTGTGGTGAGTTCCCCGCAAAGGGGCGCACTAGGTCTGTGTCACCCAAGGGCCCACATAAACCTGGAGCCGGCCCTGGTGATGGTAATGGTGATTACATCAGAACATTTCAATGCAGATCAGATAATGATTGAACCGATGATCACGATCATTTACATAACGATTAGGTGATTATCTCCACGTTTGGATCCGAGTGCGATTTGTTATGCCTGAGCCCAGCCGTTCCCATAGTCTTGTATTGCGTTTCACGCCTTTTGTATTCATATCTTAAAACTTTCATGATTTAATTTGTTTTATGAGCAGTTTACTTTGGAAATCTCTGCCTCTCGCTTTATCTGGCCTGATCCGGCAGCCCGGCGCTCCGCACGCACGATTCAACGTTCCAGCCTATTGTTCCCTGTGTGATGTCTGTGGGAGATTTTATTTGCTTTCAATGACACAAAAGCCTTGCGATTGCTCTTCATCTTCCTTTGACAAGTCTGTCAGCTGCAGGTATGAACGGCTCGTCTGAACGCAGACCCCGCTCCTCGCTCTCTGTGAGTTGTGTGTCTACCGGCAACTGTGGTGTCACAAGAAATATTCAGATAAAAGGGGAGATCTGGTTAACATCGCGCGGCCGCCCTTGATCTTCCTCTGGAATCAGAATCACAAGGAGCTTTTCAAAGTTCCTTGTGAACACAGAAGGATGGCGCCCTGAGAGCAGTCAGCGGACAGGAGGATGCCACCTTACATTGCCTGGCATCTCCGGATGGAAACATGGCATCTTTACGTTCCTCCTTGTCTTGTGTCGCTGTTGGCGTGACATTTTGCTCCTTGCCATAAGAAATATAACGGAGCGCCGCTTATCCGCGCAGATCTCATGTTTTTCCCAAAAACGATAAATATTTTTTGGGCATCTGAAGCGATAACTTACATGTCGTCCAGCAATATAGTGATGATCCCCACGGTGCATTATTATTCAGGACAATAAATTGCTGCAATATTAACCAATTAACCCGTGGTTTGTGTTTTTTGTTTTTCGTTTTCACTCACATTTTAAGAGCAATAACGTTTTCATTTTTCCACTGTGGGGTTTTATTTTTTGAGTTTCAGGGTGTCTTTTTTTGGGTGATATTTTTAAGGGCGTAAAATTTTGCTAACACAATCCCGACACTACAGTACAGTAAGCATAATCTCGCGTGATTACGGTGTAAACTGTCATTTCAAACGAGATTACGCTTGCTGTGCTGTAGTGTCGGGATTGTGTTAGCGAAGTGTCAGGATTGTGAATAGACATCGCGTCCTGGCTGGAGGTGATGTATATTCACTGTCAGGACACTTGAGTAACGTTGGTGTGTGTGTATGTGGCTGCACGTAGTGATCTAGTAAGAACGCGATGCTGCTGTGTAAATGAATGGGGAGAAGTGTATGACGCTGATTGGTCACTGATTGGTCAGCGTCATACACTTCTCTCCACAACGCCCACTTGGCCAAAAAGTAAAACACGCCCAGTTGTTTATTAAGAAACTCATTAGCATAAAGGTAAAATAGGTCATAACTCCGTCACAAATTATCGTTTTTCTAAATAAAAACCACTGCTGTTCTCTACATTACAGCGCCGATCACATCATGTACAATATAGGCCACTTATAATGTGGGGACAGAGACTCTTTAATTGATGTTTACTTTTTTTATTAGTCCCCCTAGCGGACTTGAACCAGAGATTGTTGGATCGCTGGCACAATATACGTATTTCTTTCTGACAGGCTTCTCTTAAGCCCTGCCAGAGGAGCACAAAGATGGCATACCTGGGGGCCTTCGTTATGGGGGCATCCATCGCGAGGGGGGGGGGCTATGAGCTTTTAGAGGGGGTCTCCCCATCTTTCTAACTATTTAAATGTCTCGGGCGCTATTGACCGTGGCATTTAATGGGTTAAAAGAGTAGGATCGCGCTCGAGTGCGATCCTGCTCGTTACTGTGAAGTGTCCGTGTAGCCCGCTCCATACTTCCCCTACCCGGCTAGGACACGTCAAATGTCGGGAAGGGGTTAATCCATAAGTACAATATACAAACTTTTTTTTGTATAGCGCTCTTTCGTTCTAACATCCTGCTAATAGAATGCGCTTGTCTTAAGTCCTTTAGCATTTTGCTATACAGATGTAGCCAAGTTTATCTTGACTCTGATAACTTGCTGCACGTGATTTCACAAAAAAGCCGCCACTGAAAAGCCATTGAAAAAGTCAAGATAAAGTTTCTTGCCGCTGTGTATTTAATGCATTAGGAGTCAAGATAAAGACGACTACATCTGTACATTCTCTCTCCAATACATAGATGACATAGTCTTTCCTGTTACTTCTTTTTTCTTATTTTGCTTCTTTTTTTAACCTGAAGCTAAACAATTACCTCTTCAATCTTCTCCTGATCCTGTTGCCTGAGTAGGACAAATCTAAAACAAGTCTGTGCAGCATGAAGAGGCAGTCTACTATACAGGAGATGAAACTTCCTGTGACCAATTCCTTATATGTAGCGATCTTCAAGTTGACTTTTAACACATTAAATACACATTTGCATGAAACTTTTTAATGGATTATGTGATAAATTATCAGTCAGGATATGAACTGCTACATCTGTATGTGTTGTAACTTTATAAGGGGTCACCCACACAGGAAGACAAGTGCTTGTAAGGCTCTGTTCACACGCTTAGCAAAAAACGTCTGAAAATACGGACCTATTTTCAAGGGTAAACAATTTCTGACTTTCAGCCGTTTTTTTTAGCAACTTGCGTTTTTCGCTGCGTTTTTTACGGCCGTTTTTGGAGCTGTTTTTCTATAGAGTCAATGAAAAATGGCACCAAAAACAGCTGAAGAAGTGAAATGTACTTCTTTTTTGCTGGCGTTTTTTTACGCGGCCGTTTTTAAAAGCGTATAAAATCAGCTCGTCGGAACAGAACACTGTTTTTACCATTGAAATCAATGGACAGATGTTTGGAGGCCGTCTGCATCCGATTTTACGGCCCGAAAAACGTCTGAAAGTAAGCCATGTGAACATACTCTAAGGCTTCGTTCACATATCCGTTTGGGCTCTATTCTGACGTTCTATCGGAGCCCTGACTGACACAAACGAAAACCATAGGTTTCTGTTTCCATCACCATTGATTTCAATGATTTCGTCATTTTGACGGAATCAATAGCGTAGTCGTCCACAGTATTCATTCCGTCAAAACGACGGAACCCTTGCACAATGGAGACAAACGGAAACCATTGGGACCGGATCCGTCACCATTGAAATAAATGGTGATGGATACCTGTGGTTTCCGTCTGTGTCAGTCAGGGCTCCAATCTGACGGGAAGCTCCGATGGAACGTCAGAACGGAGCCCGAACGGATATGTGTACGAAGCCTGAGCTAGCACAGCCTGCAAGACGCTTCTAGAATCTTCAAGAGTAGAAATAAATGTGGATTCTGCAAAGGTTTGTCGATGTAATTCTAGTATTTGCTGGTCTTACGTTGGATTGTGCAGCTCCTTCTGCTGCTTCCCATATAGAGAACAAATAACCAGACAGCCAAGAAGCAGCATTAAATAGAGGCATAAGTTGGTCAAATAAAACTTCTATGCAGTTTTCCAAATAAAAAATACTGTACAGTGCAAAAATAATATACTATACAGTGCCGGAGTGTGTGGTACTTGTAAATACCCATTACAGTACCCAAATAAAACGGCATACAGAACTTAAAGAGGCGCTGTCACCAGTTCATCACTGCCCTATCTCCTACCTAATCTAATAGGCGCTTCCATGCCGATAACTACTGCGTTGTTTTTTGGTTTTTTTTAAAAACGTTAATTTTTGACCAAGTTATGAACATTTGTGCAAATTTGTTCTTAGTGCCCAACTGGGCGTTATTTTTACTTTTCACCAAGTGGGCGTTGTAAAGAAAAGTGTATGACGCCGACCAATCAGTGACCAATCAGCGACATACACTTCTCTTCATTCCAGCCCAGCTTGATCCACAGCACCGCTTGATCTCGCGAGATCACGCTGTGACATCACTTCCTCCCGCAGATCCTTCCCCGGAGCAATGTAAGACTGAACAGACATCACCTTCAGCCGTGCCAAGACGTTTATCCGAATCTGCACCGGCTGGAGGCGATGTCTGTTCAGTCTTTCATTGCTTCGGGGAAGGACCCGCGGGATGAAGTGACGTCATAGCGTGATCTCGCGAGATCATGCTGTGCTGTGGCTCAAGTTGGGCTGGAATGAAGAGAAGTGCATGACGCTGATTGTTCACTGATTGATCACGGATTGGTCAGCGTCATACACTTTTCTTTACAACGCCCACTTGGTGAAAAGTAAAAAAAAACGCCCAATTGGGCATTAAGAACAAATTTGCATAATCTTAAGGCCCTGTTCACACTGAATTTCTTTGCAGGCAGATGTGATCTGCCTGCACGCCGTTTGCAGCGTTTTTCATAGCGTTTATCGCCCGCGGCCATTGAGCGCTGCGGGCAAGAACGCAGCGAAAAACACTTTCTCTACCTCCTATTGATGTCAATGGGAGGTCAGAGACGTAAATGCCCGAAGATAGGGTATGTTGCTTCTTTCTCCCGCAAGCAGGTTTTACCGCTCGTGGGAAAAAGACGCGTCCGCCTCCTATTGAAATCAAAGGGAGGCATTTTCAGCCTTTTTTTGGCTCTTTTTCCGACGCGGTTTCCATGTCAGAAAAACGTGTCAAAAAAACTCTGTGTGAACTGGCCCTAAAATGTTCATAACTTGGTAAAAAAAAAACGTTTTTCAAAAACAACAAAAAACAGTAGGTATCTACATCAAAGCTCTTATTAGATTAGGTAGGAGACAGGGCAGTTATGAACTGGTGACAGACCCTCTTTAAAAAACCACCATACACTGCTCACATAATACCACCATACACTGCTCACATAATACCACCATACACTGCTCACGTAATACCACCATACACTGCTCACATAACACCACCATACACTGCTCACAGAATACCACCATACACTGCTCACAGAATACCACCATACACTGCTCACATAATACCACCATACACTGCTCACATGATACCACCATACACTGCTCACATAATACCACCATACAGTGCTCACATAATACCACCATACACTGCTCACATAATACCCCCATACACTGCTCACATAATACCACCATACACTGCTCACATAATACCACCATACACTGCTCACATAACACCACCATACACTGCTCACATAATACCACCATACACTGCTCACATAATACCACCATACACTGCTCACATAATACCACCATACACTGCTCACATAATACCACCACACACTGCTCACATAATACCACCACACACTGCTCACATAATACCACCATACACTGCTCACATAATACCACCATACACTGCTCACATAACACCACCATACACTGCTCACATAACACCACCATACGATGCTCACATAATACCACCATATACTGCACACATAATACCACCATACACTGCTCACATAATACCACCATACACTGCTCAAATAATACCATCATACACTGCTCACATAATACCACCATACACTGCTCACATAACACCACCATACACTGCTCACATAATACCACCATACACTGCTCACATAATACCACCATACACTGCTCACATAACTCACCATACACTGCTCACATAACACCACCATACGATGCTCACATAATACCACCATATACTGCACACATAATACCACCATACACTGCTCACATAATACCACCATACACTGCTCACATAATACCACCATACACTGCTCACATAATACCACCACACACTGCTCACATAATACCACCACACACTGCTCACATAATACCACCACACACTGCTCACATAATACCACCACACACTGCTCACATAATACCACCATACACTGCTCACATAATACCACCATACACTGCTCACATAATACCACCATACACTGCTCACATAATACCACCATACACTGCTCACATAATACCACCATACACTGCTCACATAATACCACCATACACTTCTCACATAATACCACCATACACTGCTCACATAACACCACCATACACTGCTCACATAACACCACCATACACTGCTCACATAACACTGCTCACATAATACCACCATACACTGCTCAAATAATACCATCATACACTGCTCACATAATACCACCATACACTGCTCACATAACACCACCATACACTGCTCACATAATACCACCATACACTGCTCACATAATACCACCATACACTGCTCACATAACACCACCATACACTGCTCACATAACACCACCATACGATGCTCACATAATACCACCATATACTGCACACATAATACCACCATACACTGCTCACATAATACCACCATACACTGCTCACATAATACCACCATACACTGCTCACATAATACCACCATACACTGCTCAAATAATACCATCATACTGTAATGGCAGGGGGTAGGGAGACGGACAAGTGAGCCCTAATCTACCCGCCACTCTGTCCCTGCCTACTTGCAACGACCCGCCCTAGGCGACGGGGTACAACTGGGCGGCGGTCCCTGCGCTCAGTAAGTGCACGACAAACACGACAAACATACAAGGAACACAAGCAAGGAAAAGGGGCCGTTGCCCACGGCAACACCGTGAGCAACCAGAGTGGTGAACGAGCCGAGTCAAGCCAGGAGTGTGCGAGGTACAAAACGAAAAGCAGAAGAGTAGTCGGTAAGCCAGGGTCGGTATGGAGCAGGATCAAAAATAGCAGGAGCTGTAGCTGGGCCAGGAACCACAAGGAAAGAAACAAAAGCAATAACAAGCACCGAGGGACAGGAAGTGCAGGCTTAAATAGACCGAGGGCGGGAGCTAGCTGAGTCTGGCCAGGTTACGATAGGCTCTCCCACTCCTAAGCCTGCCAGCCTGAATGGTGGAAGCAGGAGTCAGTCTCAGGGATGTATTCTCAGGTGCTGACTGATTAGTTCTGGGAGTTAACCCCGCTGTGCCTGGCAGATCCTTTACAGTACCCCCCCTTTTATGAGGGGCCACCGGACCCTTTCTAAGTGGACCTGGCTTACTGGGGAAACGCGGGTGGAACCTCCTGACCAATACCCCAGCGTGAACATCCCGGGCGGGTACCCAAGTCCTCTCCTCGGGCCCGTATCCTCTCCAATGGACCAGGTACTGGAGGGAGCCTTGGACCATCTTGCTGTCCACAATCCTGGCCACCTCGAATTCCACCCCCTCAGGGGTGAGGATGGGAACAGGAGGTCTCCTCGAGGGAGCCAAGGACGGGGAGCAGCGTTTGAGGAGGGAGGCATGAAACACGTCGTGTATCCGAAAAGATGGTGGTAACTCCAGCCGGAAGGAGACAGGATTGAGGACCTCAATGACCTTATACGGCCCAATAAACCGGGGAGCAAACTTCTTGGACGGAACCTTGAGACGCAAGTTCCTAGACGACAACCACACCAGATCCCCGACCATAAACAGGGGGTTAGCAGAACGTTTTTTATCAGCCTGAGTTTTTTGTACGCTCTGGGACACCTCTAGGTTTTTCTGAACCTGGGCCCAGACTGTGCACAGTTCCCGATGAACGACCTCTACCTCAGGATTGTTGGAACTACCAGGTGAAACGGAGGAGAACCGTGGATTAAACCCGTAATTACAAAAAAAAGGAGAAACCCCTGACGAGTTACTGACCCGGTTATTAAGGGAAAATTCGGCGAGGGGAATGAAAGAGACCCAATCAAATTGACAGTCAGAGACAAAACACCTTAAGTATTGTTCTAGAGACTGATTAGTCCTCTCCGTTTGGCCATTGGTTTCAGGATGGAAGGCAGAGGAGAAGGACAGATTAATCCCCAACTTCATACAGAAGGCTCTCCAAAACAATGAAACAAATTGTACCCCTCTGTCCGAAACAATATTGACAGGGACCCCATGGAGACGCAGGATGTGTTTGACAAACAAGGTAGACAACGTTTTGGCGTTGGGTAGTTTCTTGAGGGGCACAAAGTGGCACATCTTACTGAAGCGGTCCACCACCACCCACACCACCGACTTGCCTTGGGATGGAGGCAAATCGGTGATAAAATCCATGGAGATATGTGTCCAAGGTCTCTGGGGAATGGGCAACGAACGCAGTAAGCCCGCTGGTCGGGACCTGGGAGTCTTGGACCTAGCACAAACCTCACAAGCGGCGACGTAGGCCTTAACGTCTTTAGGCAACCCAGGCCACCAATAATTTCTGGTAATGAGGTGTTTGGTTCCCAGGATGCCTGGATGGCCAGATAGTACAGAGTCATGATTTTCCCTAAGTACCCTTAGCCGGAATTGCAGGGGAACAAACAGCTTGTTCTCAGGAAGGTTCCCGGGAGCTGCACCTTGATCAGCAGCAATTTCAGAGACTAAATCAGAATCGATCGAGGAAATGATTATACCTGGAGGCAAAATACAAGCAGGATCTTCCTCCGAAGGAGGGCTGGCCATGAAGCTACGCGACAGTGCATCAGCCTTAATATTTTTAGACCCAGCCCTATAGGTAACCAAAAAATTGAATCTGGTAAAAAATAACGCCCATCGAGCTTGTCTCGGGTTTAGCCTCCGGGCAGATTCTAGGAAAACCAGATTCTTGTGGTCGGTAAGGACCGTTACCTGGTGCCTAGCCCCCTCCAGGAAGTGGCGCCACTCTTCAAATGCCCATTTAATGGCTAAGAGTTCGCGGTTGCCAATATCATAGTTACTTTCAGTTGGCGAAAACTTCCTGGAGAAGTAGGCACAGGGGCGGAGATGGGTGAGGGACCTGGTACCCTGGGACAAGACAGCCCCCACTCCCACCTCAGATGCGTCAACTTCCACGATAAATGGCTCCATTTGGTTGGGCTGAACCAGCACCGGGGCCGAGACAAAGCACTTCTTAAGGACCTCAAAAGCCTGGACAGCCTCAGGAGGCCAGTGGAGGAGATCAGCACCTTTGCGAGTGAGGTCCGTAAGGGGCTTAGCGATGACCGAGAAGTTAGCAATAAATCTCCTGTAATAATTAGCAAACCCCAAAAAACACTGTAACGCCTTCAGGGAGGCAGGTTGGACCCATTCCGCCACAGCCTGAACCTTGGCGGGGTCCATGCGGAATTCATGAGGAGTGAGGATTTGACCCAAAAATGGAATCTCCTGTACCCCAAACACACATTTTTCGGTTTTGGCAAACAGTTTATTTTCCCGAAGGACCTGGAGCACCTTCCTGACATGCTCCACGTGGGAGGACCAGTCCTTGGAAAACACCAGTATGTCATCAAGGTACACTACCAGAAAAATCCCCAGGTAATTTCTCAAAATCTCATTTATGAAATTCTGGAAGACCGCAGGGGCATTACACAACCCAAAGGGCATGACGAGGTATTCGAAATGGCCTTCGGGCGTGTTAAACGCAGTCTTCCACTCATCCCCCTCTTTGATGCGAATAAGGTTATATGCCCCCCGTAGATCCAATTTAGAAAACCATTGGGCCCCCTGAACCTGATTAAAGAGATCAGGAATCAAAGGAAGGGGATACTGGTTCCTTACCGTGACCTTATTCAGGCTACGGTAGTCAATGCATGGCCTAAGACCACCATCCTTCTTCCCCACGAAGAAGAAGCCAGCACCTACCGGAGAAGAAGAGGGACGAATGTAACCCTTGGCCAGGGATTCCTGGATATACACTCTCATAGCTTCACGTTCGGGACAAGAAAGATTAAATATCCTACCCTTAGGAAGCTTAGCTCCTGGTACCAATTCGATAGCGCAATCGTATTCTCTATGAGGAGGTAACACTTCGGAGGCCTCCCTAGAGAAAACATCAGCGAAGTCCTGAACAAACTCGGGTAGCGTATTCGCCTCCTTAGGGGGAGAAATAGAATTAACAGAAAAACATGACGTACAACGTTCATTACCCCATTTGGTTAGCTCCCCCGTATTCCAGTCAAACGTAGGATTATGCAACTGCAACCAGGGAAGACCTAGAACCAAATCGTACGATAATCCCTGCATCAACAGTACAGAGCATTGCTCCAAATGCATGGAGCCAACAAGGAGTTCAAAAACAGGGGTATGCTGTGTAAAATAACCATTAGCAAGAGGAGTGGCGTCGATACCCACTACCGGGACAGGTTTAGGCAAATCAATAAGAGGCATAGCAAGGGACATAGCAAATTCCACAGACATGATATTAGTAGAGGACCCTGAATCCACGAAAGCACTGCCGGTAGCAGACCTACCACCAAAAGAGACCTGAAAGGGAAGCAAGATCTTAGTACATTTCATATTTACTGGAAATACCTGTGCGCCCAAGTGACCTCCCCGATGATCACTTAGACGCGGAAGTTCTCTGGCTGCAACCTTACGCTTAGGACAGTTGTTCACTTGATGCTTGTCGTCCCCACAGTAGAAGCAGAGACCATTCTTCCTGCGGTATTCTCTACGTTGTTGGGGGGACACGGAGGCCCCGAGTTGCATAGGTATCTCTGAATCTTTCGGGGAGGAACGAAGCAACGGAGCTTCGGGAGGCATCATGGGGGAGTCGGAGGAGAAAACACATAAACGTTCACGTTGTCGTTCCCTGAGACGTCGGTCAAGTCGTATCGCTAAAGCCATAACCTGGTCTAGGGAGTCAGAAGAGGGATAGCTAACTAGCAGGTCTTTCAGGGCATTCGACAGACCCAACCTAAACTGGCACCTTAAGGCAGGGTCATTCCACCGAGAAGCTACGCACCACTTCCGAAAGTCAGAGCAATACTCCTCAACAGGTCTCTTACCCTGACTTAAGGTCACCAGCTGACTCTCGGCAAAGGCAGTCCTGTCAGTCTCGTCATAAATGAGTCCGAGAGCAGAAAAGAAAAGATCAACGGAGGAAAGTTCAGGGGCGTCAGGAGCCAAGGAGAAGGCCCACTCTTGGGGCCCTTCCTGGAGCCGGGACATAATTATACCCACCCGCTGGCTCTCAGAACCTGAGGAATGAGGCTTTAAACGAAAGTAAAGCCTACAACTCTCCCGAAAGGAGAGAAAAGTCCTCCGGTCCCCTGAGAACCGGTCGGGCAACTTGAGGTGGGGTTCAAGAGGTGCGGTGAGGGGAACTACCAGGGTAGCATCAGGCTGGTTGACCCTCTGAGCCAGGGCCTGGACCTGTAGGGAGAGACCCTGCATTTGCTGAGCCAGGGTCTCACGGGGATCCATAGTGGTGTCAGGGACCAGGGGTAGACTAGGTATGGGCTTGTTATTATGTAATGGCAGGGGGTAGGGAGACGGACAAGTGAGCCCTAATCTACCCGCCACTCTGTCCCTGCCTACTTGCAACGACCCGCCCTAGGCGACGGGGTACAACTGGGCGGCGGTCCCTGCGCTCAGTAAGTGCACGACAAACACGACAAACATACAAGGAACACAAGCAAGGAAAAGGGGCCGTTGCCCACGGCAACACCGTGAGCAACCAGAGTGGTGAACGAGCCGAGTCAAGCCAGGAGTGTGCGAGGTACAAAACGAAAAGCAGAAGAGTAGTCGGTAAGCCAGGGTCGGTATGGAGCAGGATCAAAAATAGCAGGAGCTGTAGCTGGGCCAGGAACCACAAGGAAAGAAACAAAAGCAATAACAAGCACCGAGGGACAGGAAGTGCAGGCTTAAATAGACCGAGGGCGGGAGCTAGCTGAGTCTGGCCAGGTTACGATAGGCTCTCCCACTCCTAAGCCTGCCAGCCTGAATGGTGGAAGCAGGAGTCAGTCTCAGGGATGTATTCTCAGGTGCTGACTGATTAGTTCTGGGAGTTAACCCCGCTGTGCCTGGCAGATCCTTTACACATACACTGCTCACATAATACCACCATACACTGCTCACATAATACCACCATACACTGCTCACATAATACCACCATACACTGCTCACATAATACCACCATACACTGCTCACATAATACCACCATACACTGCTCACATAATACCACCATACACTTCTCACATAATACCTGTAACGGCAGGAAGGAGGTGAAGGGAAAGTGAGCCCTAATCTACCCACCGCCCTGTCCCTGCCTACTTGCAACGACCCGCCCTAGTCGACGGGGTACAACTGGGCGGCGGTCCCTACGCTGTCTAAGTACACGGGAAAACAAACAGGGAACACGCAAGGGAAGGGGCAGTAGCCCACGGAACGCCGCGAGGGAACGGAGCGGTGAATGAGTAGTCGGACCAGGATAAGGTGGAGTATACCAATGTGAGCATGGAGGAGGAAGCACGCCGGAGGCAAAGCAAAGCAGGTTAAGCAGAACAGCAGCAAGGCAGAAGCACGGCAGAAGCACGGCAGAAGCAGGCTGGAGCAAGCAGCAGTGGGGCCAGGAATCCAGAAGAATTACAAGCACTGAGGAGGAGAACACAGCAGGTAATAAAGGACAGGGGGCGGAGCTAACTCCGACTGACCAGGCCACGATAGGCTCTCCCACTCCTGAGCCTGCCACCCTGGTTGGTGGGAGATGGTGTCAGTCGAACAGGTCTGGCCTCAGGTGTGGATTGATTAATCCCAGGAGTATACCTAGACGTAGTACCTGGCAGATCCCTAACAGTACTCCCCCTTTTATGAGGGGCCACCGGACCCTTAATAAGAGGACCCGGTTTAGTAGGGAAGAGAAGCCAGAACCTCCTGATCAATACCCCAGTGTGAACATCACGGGCAGGTACCCAAGTCCTCTCCTCCGGCCCGTATCCTCTCCAATGGACCAGGTACTGGAGGGAGCCCTGGACCATCCTACTGTCCATAATCTTGGCCACCTCGTATTCCACCCCCTCAGGGGTGAGAACGGGAACAGGAGGTTTCCTCGAGGGGGATCAGGACGGGGAGCAGCGTTTAAGGAGGGAGGCATGGAAGACGTCATGTATGCGAAAGGATGGGGGCAGCTCCAGACGGAAGGATACAGGGTTGAGGACTTCAATGATCTTATAAGGTCCAATAAATCGGGGAGCAAACTTCCTGGACGGGACCTTAAGGCGCAAGTTCCTGGACGACAACCAGACCAAATCCCCAACGACAAACCGGGGGTTAGCAGAACGTCTACTATCAGCCTGAATCTTTTGTGCGCTCTGGGACGCCTCTAGGTTCTTCTGAACCTGGGCCCAGACAGTGCACAGTTCCCGATGAACATCCTCTACCTCAGGATTATTGGAACAACCAGGGGAAGCGGAGGAGAACCTTGGGTTAAACCCGAAATTACAGAAAAACGGGGAGACCCCTGACGAGTTATTGACCCGGTTATTCAGGGAAAATTCAGCAAGGGGAAGGAATGAGACCCAATCGAATTGACAGTCAGAGATGAAACACCTTAAATATTGTTCCAGGGATTGGTTAGTCCTTTCCGTTTGGCCATTAGTTTCGGGATGGAAGGCGGAGGAGAAGGACAGATCAATCTCCAACTTTTTACAAAAGGCTCTCCAAAATAAGGAAACTAATTGTACCCCTCTGTCAGAAACTATATTGACTGGGGCCCCATGGAGACGCAGGATGTGTTTCACAAACAAAGAAGCTAACGTCTTGGCGTTAGGTAGCTTCTTAAGGGGCACAAAGTGGCACATCTTGCTGAAGCGGTCTACTACCACCCACACCACCGACTTGCCCTGAGATGGAGGCAAATCGGTGATAAAATCCATGGAGATATGGGTCCAAGGTCTCTGGGGAATGGGCAAGGAACGAAGTAGGCCCGCAGGTCGGGACCTAGGGGTTTTGGACTTAGCGCAAACCTCACAAGCGGCGACGTAAGCTCTAACGTCTTTAGGCAACCCAGGCCACCAATAGTTTCTGGTAATGAGGTGTTTGGTGCCCAAGATGCCAGGATGACCAGATAGAGCGGAGTCATGGTTTTCCCTGAGTACCCTTAGCCGGTATTGCAGGGGAACAAACAGTTTGTCCCCAGGGACGTTCCCGGGAGCTGCACCCTGATCAGCCGCGATATCAGAAGCTAAATCAGAATCCGTGGCAGAAACGATTATACCAGGGGGTAAAATACCAGCAGGATCCTTCTCGGAAGGAGGATTGGCCATGAAACTACGCGACAGTGCATCAGCCTTAATATTCTTGGACCCAGCCCTATAGGTAACCAAGAAATTAAATCTGGTAAAGAATAGTGCCCACCGAGCTTGTCTAGGATTAAGCCTCCGGGCCGATTCTACGAAAACCAGATTCTTGTGATCCGTAAGGACCGTTACCTGGTGTCTGGCCCCCTCCAGGAAGTGCCGCCACTCTTCAAAAGCCCATTTAATGGCTAGAAGTTCGCGGTTGCCAATATCATAATTACTCTCCGTGGGCGAAAACTTCCTAGAGAAGTAAGCACAGGGGCGGAGATGGGTGAGGGAGCTGGTACCCTGGGACAAGACGGCCCCCACTCCCACCTCGGATGCGTCAACCTCCACAATAAATGGCTCCTCTTGGTTGGGCTGAATCAGCACGGGGGCCGAGATAAAGCACTTCTTGAGGGTCTCAAAGGCCTGGACGGCCTCAGGGGGCCAATGGAGGACATCAGCACCCTTGCGAGTAAGGTCCGTAAGAGGCTTAGCGACGACCGAGAAGTTGGCAATAAATCTCCTGTAATAGTTCGCGAACCCTAAAAAACACTGTAACGCCTTAAGGGAGGCAGGTTGGACCCATTCCGCCACAGCCTGAACCTTGGCAGGGTCCATGCGGAATTCATGAGGAGTGAGGATTTGCCCTAAAAATGGTATCTCCTGTACCCCAAAGACACATTTTTCAGTCTTAGCAAACAGATTATTCTCCCGAAGGACCTGGAGCACCTTCCTGACATGCTCCACGTGGGAGGACCAGTCCTTGGAAAACACCAGTATGTCATCAAGGTACACAACAAGAAAATTACCCAGGTAATCTCTCAGGATTTCATTAATAAAATTCTGGAAGACAGCAGGGGCATTACACAACCCAAAGGGCATGACCAGGTATTCGAAATGACCCTCGGGTGTGTTGAACGCAGTTTTCCACTCATCCCCCTCTTTGATGCGGATAAGGTTATATGCCCCCCGTAGATCGAACTTAGAAAACCATTGGGCTCCCTGAACCTGATTAAAAAGATCCGGAATCAAAGGAAGGGGATACTGGTTCCTTACAGTGACCTTATTCAGGTTACGATAATCAATGCACGGCCTAAGACCACCATCCTTCTTCCCCACGAAGAATAAGCCCGCACCTACCGGAGAAGTAGAGGGGCGAATGAAACCCTTGGCCAGGCATTCTTGGATATACACCCTCATAGCTTCACGTTCAGGACATGAAAGATTAAATATCCTACCCTTAGGAAGCTTGGCACCAGGCACCAAATCGATGGCGCAATCGTAATCTCTATGGGGGGGCAACACCTCGGAGGCCTCCTTAGAAAACACATCGGCGAAGTCCTGAACAAACTCAGGAAGCGTGTTTACCTCCTCCCGGGGAGAAATAGAGTTAACAGAAAGACATGACATAAGACATTCATTACCCCATTTGGTGAGATCCCGAGTATTCCAATCAAACGTGGGATTATGCAACTGCAACCAGGGAAGACCTAATACCAGATCAGACGATAATCCCTGCATCACCAGTACAGAGCACTGCTCCAAATGCATGGAGCCAACCAGGAGTTCAAAAACAGGAGTATGCTGAGTAAAATAACCATTAGCAAGAGGAGTGGAGTCGATACCCACTACCGGGACAGGATAAGGCAAATCAATAAATGGCATCTTTAGAGACATAGCAAATTCTCCAGACATGATATTAGCAGATGAGCCAGAATCCACGAAAGCACTGCCCGTGGCAGACCGGCCAGCAAACGAGACCTGAAAGGGAAGCAAAATTTTATTGCGTTTCACATTAGCGGGAAATACCTGTGCGCCCAAGTGACCTCCCCGATGATTACTTAGGCGCGGAAGTTTTCCGGCTTTTTATTCTTGCGCTTGGGACAGGTGTTCAGTAGATGCTTGTCGTCCCCACAGTAGAAGCAGAGACCATTCATTCTGCGAAACTCCCTACGTTGTCGAGGGGACATGGAGGCCCCGAGTTGCATAGGTACCTCCGAGTCCTCCGTGGAGGGGCGAGGGGACGGGACCTCGGGGGGGATCGCAGAAAAGTCAGAGGGGAGCACATGGAAGCGTTCAAGCTGACATTCCCTGAGACGTCGGTCAAGTCGTACTGCTAGGGCCATAACCTGGTCAAGGGAGTCAGAAGAGGGGTAACTAACCAGCAGATCCTTCAGGGCGTCAGATGATCCTAACCTAAACTGGCACCTTAGGGCCGGATCGTTCCACCGAGAAGCTACGCACCACTTTCTAAAATCAGAGCAGTATTCCTCAACCGGTCTCCTACCCTGACGTAAGGTCACCAGCTGACTCTCGGCTAAGGCAGTACTTTCAGTCTCGTCGTAAATGAGTCCGAGGGCAGAGAAAAAACGATCAACAGAGGACAGTTCAGGGGCGTCAGGAGCCAAGGAGAAGGCCCACTCTTGGGGCCCTTCCTGGAGTCGGGATATGATGATACCCACCCGCTGGTTCTCGGAACCTGAGGAGTGGGGTTTTAGGCGGAAATAAAGTCTGCAACTCTCCCGGAAGGAGAGAAACGTCTTACGGTCCCCTGAGAACCGGTCAGGTAACTTGAGGTCGGGTTCTAGAGGTGAGGTGAGGGGAACTACTAAGGCAGCGTCACCCTGGTTGACCCTCTGGGCCAGGGCCTGGACCTGTAGAGAGAGGCCCTGCATCTGCTGGGTCAGGGTCTCAAGGGGATCCATGATAGCGTCAGCGTAGGAGAGATGGTAGACTAGGTATGGGCTTGTAATTATGTAATGGCAGGAAGGAGGTGAAGGGAAAGTGAGCCCTAATCTACCCACCGCCCTGTCCCTGCCTACTTGCAACGACCCGCCCTAGGCGACGGGGTACAACTGGGCGGCGGTCCCTACGCTGTCTAAGTGCACGGGAAAACAAACAGGGAACACGCAAGGGAAGGGGCAGTAGCCCACGGAACGCCGCGAGGGAACGGAGCGGTGAATGAGTAGTAGGACCAGGATAAGGTGGAGTATACCAATGTGAGCACGGAGGAGGAAGCAAGCCGGAGGCAAAGCAAAGCAGGTTAAGCAGAACAGCAGCAAGGCAGAAGCACGGCAGAAGCACGGCAGAAGCAGGCTGGAGCAAGCAGCAGTGGGGCCAGGAATCCAGAAGAATTACAAGCACTGAGGAGGAGAACACAGCAGGTAATAAAGGACAGGGGGCGGAGCTAACTCCGACTGACCAGGCCGCGATAGGCTCTCCCACTCCTGAGCCTGCCACCCTGGTTGGTGGGAGATGGTGTCAGTCGAACAGGTCTGGCCTCAGGTGTGGATTGATTAATCCCAGGAGTATACCTAGACGTAGTACCTGGCAGATCCCTAACAATACCACCATACACTGCTCACATAATACCACCATACACTGCTCACATAACACCACCATACACTGCTCACATAACACCACCATACACTGCTCACATAATACCACCATACACTGCTCACATAACACCACCATACACTGCTCACATAACACCACCATACACTGCTCACATAATACCACCATACACTGCTCACATAATACCACCACACACTGCTCACATAATACCACCATACACAGCTCACATAATACCACCACACACTGCTCACATAATACCATCATACACTGCTCACATAATACCATCATACACTTCTCACATAATACCACCATACACTGCTCACATAATACCACCATACACTGCTCACATAATACCACCATACACTGCTCACATAATACCACCATACACTGCTCACATAATACCACCATATACTGCTCACATAATACCACCATACACTGCTCACATAATACCACCATACACTGCTCACATACCACCATACACTGCTCACATAATACCACCATACACTGCTCACATAATACCACCATACAGTGCTCACATAATACCACCATACACTGCTCACATAATACCACCATACACTGCTCACATAATACCACCACCATAGACTTCTCACATAATACCACCGTACACTGCGCACATAATACCATCATACACTGCTCACATAATACCATACACTGCTCACATAATACCACCATACACTGCTCACATAATACAACCATACACTGCTCACATAATACCATACACTGCTCACATAATACCACCATACACTGCTCAAATAATACCACCATACACTGCTCAAATAATATCACCATACAGTACTCCCAATATAATGTATGTACACAGAGACTCCACCAGCAGAATAGTGAGTGCAGCTCTGGAGTATAATACAGTATGTAACTCAGGATCATACAGGATAAGTAATGTAATGTATGTGCACAGTAACTCCACCAGCAGAATAGTGAGTGCAGCTCTGGAGTATAATACAGGATGTAACTCAGGATCAGTACAGGATAAGTAATGTAATGTATATACACAGTGACTCCACCAGCAGAATAGTAAGTGCAGCTCTGGAGTATAATACAGGATATAACTCAGGATCAGTACAGGATAAGTAATGTAATGTATGTACACAGTGACTCCACCAGCAGAATAGTGAGTGCAGCTCTGGAGTATAATACAGGATATAACTCAGGATCAGTACAGGACAAGTAATGTAATGTATGCACACAGTGACTCCACCAGCAGAATAGTGAGTGCAGCTCTGGAGTATAATACAGTATGTAACTCAGGATCATACAGGATAAGTAATGTAATGTATGTACACAGTGACTCCACAAGCAGAACAGCGAGAGCAGCTCTGGAGTATAATACAGGATGTAACTCAGGATCAGTACAGGATAAGTAATGTAATGTATATACACAGTGACTCCACTAGCAGAATAGTGAGTGCAGCTCTGGAGTATAATACAGGATATAACTCAGGATTAGTACAGGATAAGTAATGTAATGTATGTACACAGTAACTCCACCAGAAGAATAGTGAGTGCAGCTCTGGAGTATAATACAGGATGTAACCCAGGATCATTACAGGATAAGTAATGTAATGTATGTACACAGTGACTCCACCAGCAGAATAGTGAGTGCAGCTCTGGAGTATAATACAGGATGTAACTCAGGATCAGTACAGGATAAGTAATGTAATGTATGTACACAGTGACTCCACCAGCAGAATAGTGAGTGCAGCTCTGGAGTATAATACAGGATGTAACTCAGGATCAGTACAGGATAAGTAATGTAATGTATGTACACAGTGACTCCACCAGCAGAATAGTGAGTGCAGCTCTGGAGTATAATACAGAATATAACTCAGGATCAGTACAGGATAAGTAATGTATGTACACAGTGACTCCACCAGCAGAATAGTGAGTGCAGCTCTGGAGTATAATACAGGATATAACTCAGGATCAGTACAGGATAAGTAATGTAATGTATGTACACAGTGACCCCACCAGCAGAATAGTGAGTGCAGCTCTGGAGTATAATACAGGATATAACTCAGGATCAGTGCAGGATAAGTAATGTAATGTATGTACACAGTGACCCCACCAGCAGAATAGTGAGTGCAGCTCTGGAGTATAATACAGGATGTAACTCAGGATCAGTACAGGATAAGTAATGTAATGTATGTACACAGTGACTCCACCAGCAGAATAGTGAGTGCAGCTCTGGAGTATAATACAGGATATAACTCAGGATCAGTGCAGGATAAGTAATGTAATGTATGTACACAGTGACTCCACCAGCAGAATAGTGAGTGCAGCTCTGGAGTATAATACAGGATGTAACTCAGGATCAGTACAGGATAAGTAATGTAATGTATGTACACAGTGACTCCACCAGCAGAATAGTCAGTGCAGCTCTGGAGTGGGTGGAGTAGGACGTGTGGAGAGAGCTGCTGAGACTACCGTGCAGGCCTTGGATCCAGGGACTTTCCTTATTCTATCTGCCAAGGCCTCATACCATCTGCCTGGGCTTGGAAAGTACCCTGAGGGGGGTTCCATCCTAGGATGGAGCCTCAGACCTCTACCTCCCGGAGCATGCCAGCGGGGGGTAGAGGGTCATCCCAGCTGGCTGGGAATATGCAAACAGTCGCGGGGGTGAGGAGATCATCTCGGGGCAAGGCTGTCCTGGCTCCCCCTGAGGCTGGAACCCTGGATAAGGGTATGGAGACGCGGTCCGGCAGGGTGATCGAGGTGTTGTCATCTGGAGAAGGACCAGCGCCGTCCGGACATTTGGATGACGGTCATGTGGAGGAATGGGGACAGCTGAGGACCGGAGAGACGGTGGAGAACTTCAGCTCCCGTCTGGCTATGCGGTTGGAGGAGTATCGGGACCTCAGGAAGTCGCTGCAACGGCTCCGTGCGGACTTGGCGGTCGCCAGAGGAAGAGCTGCAAAAGCCTCAGGAGGTAAGAGGTCCCGATACCTTTTAAATGTGAAATCCTTGTTGGAGGAAATAAAAGAAGTGGAAGAGAGACGTGAGGAGATTTTGGCAGGCGGAGGGGTGTTTGGTGAAAAATTAAAAAATGAAGAGAGGTTTGCCGAGATGGCAGAACCTATAAAAATAGAAAGTGTGGAGGAAGACAGCAGAGCCCCAGACACAGCAAAGGAAATTGTGGGGGAGAAAATGGAGCATGAGAATGCAAAGTCCAGAGAAGGCTCAGATTCTGAGGCACCCAGGAGCAGTGAGGAGGAGGAGGGTGGACTCACAGCTGGGAGAAATCAGGAGAGTTTTGATACTGACAGTGAGCGGCCTCCAGGATTACTTACACAGATCCGTAACGTGGAGTCGCCGGTATCCTTCCAGGGATTTTGTTTCGGTGCAGAGTTAGGGTATGTTCACACGTAGTCAACCAAAACGTCTGAAAATCCAGAGCTGTTTTCAAGGGAAAACAGACCCTGCTTTTCAGACGTTTTTTACCAACTCGCATTTTTACCAACTCATTTTTTTACCAACTCGTTTTTGGAGCTGTTTTCATTGGAGTCTATGAGAAAACAGCTCCAAAAACGTCTGAAAGAAGTGTCCTGCACTTCTTTTGACGAGGCTGTATTTTTACGAGTCGTCGTTTGACAGCTGTCAAACGACGACGCGTAAATAACAGGTCGTCTGCACAGTACGTCGGCAAACCCATTCAAATGAATGGGCAGATGTTTGCCGACGTATTGCAGCCCTATTTTCAGACGTAAAACGAGGCATAATACGCCTCGTATACGTCTGAAATTTGGCCGTGTGAACATACCCTTACCCGCAGAGGAGGAAAAGCAAAAGAAAAAAAAATTTAAGAAGAAAAAAAAGACAAAGGAAAAAAAATCTGCTGAAGGTTCATTTAAAATGGTGTATACAGCAAGATCCTTCCTGTGCTCTGAGCCAGATGAAAGTCAGGATCAGAGCGCAGGTCCCGCAAGACCCCCAGCTCAAGCCTCTGCAGTGGGGCTGGAGCGGGAATGCGGGGAGAGTGTTACGGGTCCGGCATTAGAACACGTGGTGGTCAAAATGGCGCCGGACGCCAACCCCTGCAAAGGGGGCGGTACTGGTGGCCTGGTGACGCCAGGGGGTGTGTCCCCGTGTCCGGTTAATGGTGAGCCCGGGAAACTGGTCTCTGATGCGAGTCAGCGGTCTGGAGAACGGGTAAACCATAAACCGGATGTGGTGTCTGAAAGCCGGAAGTCTGTCGGTGTCGCAGTAAAGCCGTCAGACGTTCCGGACAAGGGCGGTCACAGAGGGGGCTCCGGCTCTGTTGGCCACTCCTCTGTGGGAGGGGGGAGTGGTCCGGCGCCGGAGGCGGCTCCAGTGACATCAGTGGCTCCTTCGTCCGGATCACTGAAAAGTGGTGTAGGCGAGAAGGGGGCTGCTGGCGTCGGGGGCGACGGTGGCCCCTTTCCCAAAAATGTTCCGCACATAGAAAAGATGGAGGTTAATGAGGCGGAGGGCACAGCGGGGACACCGCTTATAACATCTGGTGGCGTCCCTGCAAAGGTGCCTGATGATGCGGAGACTGAAGCAGTGTCTACCCACACAAAATGTACAGGAAAAATACATAACATAGGACCAGGCCTGGCCAGAAGGATGACTGCAGGGGGACCTGGTGGGTTAAATAAAAAAGTTGCGGCTGTGGATGTGGGAAATGCTGGGGGTATGCAGGTGTCTGTAAATAAAGTTGCTGGAGTGTCTGCTGGTAATGGGGTGTTGAGTGCTGTGTCTGTGGGTGGTGGGGATGGGGTATCAACCAGGGGCAATGGGCCTGGCGCTCCTCTTGCTGTGACATCCGGCATGTCTTATGCTGGTGTGGCAGCGGGGGGACAGCGGGCCCACCCATCTTCATCCTCAAGGTCCGGGGACGGTAACTTGCAACAACGTCTCTTGGACGCTTTAAGAGAGGGAAAGCAAACCCTAACCATAGGGGGAGTGCAGAAGGACCTGTCTTTCTGGATAGACAGATATGGTCTAAATGCCTTCCGAGAGCAACGAGGAGATCAGTGGTCGCTCCCAACAGCGGGGCAGGCTGTAGCCAGGAGGAATGTGGTCCATCTCCGGTGGCGTGGCAATGATGCGTGCCCTCCCAGAAAGAGGGTGGTGGAGCTGCTGCTGGGGATGGGCTTCAAGGCGAGTGACATCTTTGCCTTGATACATCCTCATGGCTCGGTCGAGTTCGACATCAGCTTTGTTCACCTAGGGGGCCTTGAGGTCTTCTGGGGGAACTACGAGCTGGTGAAGGACGAGCCTGGCTGGCGAGACTTTGCTGCACAAGCAATTTCTCGCCAAAGTGGTCCCAAGAGAGTGACCGTTCTTACCCGTAACGAGTCACTCTCTTGTATAGATATCATGACCTGGTTGGGAAGGTACGGAGAGGTAGTAGAGATGCCACGGAAGAACTTAGACGAGTTTGGCATCTGGTCAGGGGCCTGGACGTTCATGGTTAAACTAAAGCGTCTGGGACAGACGGTGTCCCACATACCATCGTCTGCTTTCCTGGGAAGAGATCGGATCCTTGTCTTCTACCAGGGGCAGCCGAAGTTGTGTCACCGGTGTGGCGACCCCTCACATTTGAGTGCAGGCTGCAAGGTGCAGAAGTGTGCTCATTGTGGGGGGATTGGTCATCTAGCCGCATCGTGTGACCGTATTCGCTGCAACCTGTGTGGTGACTTAGGTCACCCGTTCAGTCGGTGTCCTCGCTCTGTTGTCAATGCTTGTTCCAAACCTGCAGAGGATGAGAGGAGGGAGGCCTCCGTGGGTGAGGGTGTGGGCAGGGATGATGGGGCACAGGGGCAAGGGAAGAATGCAAAGAAGGGTCCCCCTTCTCGCCAGAGAAGGGCGGAGAAGCGAAGGAAGGAGAGGATTCGGAGGGCGCTCCAGGAAACTGGGACGACCTCTGATTCGGATCTGGATGCCCCCCTTGAAGCTGATGCCCCTGGGGAGGTCGAATTGAACGAGGAGATGAGGAGGATCCAAAGGGAGCAGAGGGCTGAGGACTCTCAGTCCTCCCACTATGAAAGTGTGGGAGAGGAAGAGAGGACTCAGCCTACAGCAAAAGGGACACCGGGCAAAACCCAAGGGCCAAATACATCTGGCCCCGCCCTGGCCCAGGAAGGTAAATCCTGTACCCCCCTGGTGCGCTCTACTGATCGATACCATGCTCTCGTGGACATTCCAGCCTCTCATACTAAGAGGGAGGGCATGCTAGGGCACCCTAGAGTCGTTGAGCCTCCCCTGCTGCAGGGGCCGTTGCCCCCAGAGGGGGAGGTTGACCCGGTACTTGGGGATGAAGATGGGAATAGGGTGGTGAATATGGACTCCTCAGTTTGCAAGAAGCGAGGCAAAGAAGGGGGGTCCTCATCAGATAGAGGGGGGGGGTGGGAAGAAGAAAGCCGTCTAACTCAAACATCCATGATGGCGGCACCCACTCCGTTGACGCTGGCATCAATTAACGTTGCCAGCATTAAGTCAGATAGGGCGAGATTTGCAGCCTTTGATTTTCTTGGCCGAGTTGAAGCCGACATTTTGTTTTTGCAGGAGACCAGGCTGTCACTTTTGGCAGACGTCGTTAAATCTAGGAGGGAGTGGCGACGCGGGCCCTCCTACTGGTCTCTTGCGGCTGAGCCCTATAGCGGAGTGGCGGTCCTTTTCACCGCACCGGTAACATGCCGACGGATGATTGAGTTAGAAATGGGGAGGTGCTTGATCTTAGATGTCCTCATGAGGGGACAGGAATTAAGATTAATCGATATATACGGACCCCAGAGCAAATGGGACCGTAAAAGTCTCTTCATGAGGATTAAGCCTTTCCTTTTTTCAGGTCGACAAGTTATCTTTGGAGGGGACTTCAATACTGTCGTGAGGCCCCGAGATAGAGGAGGTTCCGGAGATAAAAAATTGACCTATGATAGTGTAGCATTAAAAAATATAGTTAGCGATGCTCGCCTGGTGGATATCCACATCAGGCATACCCCAGGCCACTCGGGTTTCACCTATCGTAGAGGTAGTTGTAGGTCTAGGATAGACAGGTTTTTTTTGAAGGAGGAAGCCATCTCTTCACCAGTGTCCGTTGTTGAGGTGGAGTTCTCCGATCACTGTATGATTATTTTCTCTTTGAACATTGCAGAGTCCCTCCAGATGGGAAGAGGTATATGGAGGCTGAATTCTACTCTCTTGGAAGAAGCGGAGATAAGACAGGCCTTTGAGGATTTTCTTCAGAGCCAGGTACCTTTGTTGGATCTCAGTGGTACTAAGTCTGAGTGGTGGGAGTTGTTTAAAGTCCGGGTGGCAGGATTTTTCCGCAGGCTCTCGAGCCTCAGGTCCATGAGTAGGTACCGCCTATATCAGGAACTGAGGAGGAAACTCGAACATCTGGTCTCAACCGGGGGTAGTGGGGAGGAGATCTCCGTGGTGAAAGCTTTGCTCAGGAGGTGTCAGTATGATAGGCACACATCTTTAGTTCTTGAAAGGGATTTCGGGAGGTACCGCTCGCCCGACCCCTACAGGAACTGTAAGATGTCAGTGAGTCGTAAGGTTGTGACAGGACTGATTGATAGTACAGGATCTCTGAAGAGATCCAAATCAGAGATCTTTGGAGGTCGTCAGATCCTTCTACTCGCACCTCTTGGGGAAGCAAGATCCAAACCGAGACGAGATGTCGGCTTTCCTGGCTGAAACCATCCCTGAGCCAGGGGTAGACCCCTCTCTCGGTGTTTTGATAGACTCGATCAAGGAAGAGGAAGTGGGATTGGCGATTGATGGGCTTGCCCTCAAAAAATCGCCAGGGCCGGATGGCTTAACATCCGAGTTTTATAAGACTTTTAAAGGAACCCTAGTTCCCCTCTTGACTGAGGTGTTTAATGAGTGCCTTTCCTCGGGTACTTTGCCAATGTCAATGAGGAGGTCGGCCTTGATCGTTTTATCGAAGGGTAAAGACTCGACCCGTATTGAGAATTGGCGTCCCATAGCGCTGCTCAATACGGACAGAAAGGTTCTCGCAAAGGTGCTGTTTAATCGGCTGGTGAAGTTTGCATCCCGGCTCCTTTCGCCGGTCCAGCATTGCTCTGTTCCAGGCCGCAGCACATTTAGTGCTGTCCTCAGTGTCAGAGAGGCAGTGGAGCAGGGAAATTCTGGTCGGTGGGAGGGGTACCTCCTGTCCTTGGACCAGGCCAAGGCTTTTGACCGGGTGGACCACGAGTACCTCTGGTCGGTCCTTCTGAGGTACGGCCTACCGGGGGGGTTTGTCAATTGGCTACAGACCTTATACACTGGGGCTGAGACTTTTGCGCTGGTGAACGGTTGGGTTGGAACCCCCTTTGAGGTTGGGTCTGGTGTCCGCCAGGGTTGTCCCTTGAGCCCTTTGCTATATGCGTTCGCAATTGATCCTTTTCTTAAAAGGATCGATCGTGGGCCATTGGCGGGAGTCGGGGCCGGCCTGGAGGGGCCAGAGGCCACTCAGAGGGTGGTTGCGTACGCAGACGACGTCTCCATTTTTGTCTCCTCGAGAGGGGAGGCAGAGTGGGTGATGTCGGAAGTGGAGCGTTACTCATTGGCATCTGGGTCCAAGATCAACCGGGATAAGTGCAAAAGTCTCTGGCTGGGAGGAGGAGATACTGGTTTTGATCTCCCGGACACCCTTCCAGAGCCTCAGGGGTCTGCTAAGATCTTAGGAGTCGAATTTGGCCCGGGTGATTACCCCAAGAAGAACTGGGAGGATAGGCTGAATCTAGTTGCCCAGAAGGTCGACCAATGGAAGGGTTGGTCCTTAACCCTGAGGGAAAGGGTTCACTTGGCCAAGGCCTACCTGGTGCCCATGTTGCTTTACCTGGGCAGTGGGTGCATCTTGCCAGAACCTCTCTGGACTCGGGTCTATAGCCTGTTCTTCCAGCTGTTATGGGGGAACAGGCTCAACCTAATCAAGAGGGAGGTTACTTACCTACCAAGGACACTAGGCGGGTTAGGTATGGTTAACCCGGTGGTGTTCCTAGTGAACACCTTTGTTAAGATCAACCTGGCAAACCTCTGGCAAGAGAGGGCTCCTTGGTGGATATCCTCCTGCAGGGGGTGGTTCGGCCTTTCTTCCAGGAATGGGAGAGAGGAGGGCAAGTGAAAGACCTGCGTACACCTCACGGACATCTCCCGGCTTATGCCACCCTGGCGCTGAAGATTGTTCGCCGGTGGGGTCTGGAGGTGTGGGAGATCAGGACCATGTCGAGAAAATTTCTTGACAAGAGGGTCCTGATGACCCACTTCCAGAAGCCCCTGGCGCTCAAAGACTGCCCAAGTAGTGACCTCGGGGTGGGATTAAAACTTTTAAATTCAGCGAGGATTCCCCAGAAGTTTTGGGATCTGGCTTGGCGTTGCTTCCATGGGAGACTGTATGTGAGGGACAATCTAAAGTGCAGAAGCTCTGATGATCGGGATTGCCCCCGGGAGGAGTGTGGCGGAGTGCTGGAAAGCATGGAGCATTTCCTGCTTCATTGCCCTTTCAATACAGAGGTATACAAAAGGGTGGGAGCCTCCATTGGTTGGCCAGGCCTAACCAGCCTCTCCTATGCTGGGTGGGCCTATGGAGTGTTCGGAGACCTCGGTGGTAGGGACCATTGCACCTTGTTTCTAGTCAGTATAGTGGTCAGGCACTTTATGTGGAATGCACGATGTCTAGTTTCTATCCAGAAGAAAATCCTCCTAGTGGATGAGGTTGTTAGCAATATCATGGGTGACCTGGTGAAGGTGCATTCTTTGGAGGTCGGCAGATTGGGAGCATCCAAAGCCTCTCGTCTTTGGAGGGGCTTTTCCTTTAGGGTGCCTTAATGTGTCTGCCTTCATGAGGGAGGGGGGGGGGTCGTCACCGGTGCTCAACTGGAGGTGGGGGTCTGCGTTCCGCTGAGGCACCAAAAAAAAAAATATAGCGATAGGGCTCGGAATAAGGGAAAGGTGAGGGTCAGCATAGGGTCAGCTTTCAATAGGGTCAAGAAAGGGCTAGTAATAGGGTAAGGAGATAGGGCAAGCGATAGGGAGGGTGCAGCGGTGGACGTGGTACCTTGGCCTCTGGGGGGGGTGCTGGGGGGGGCTTTCCCTTCTCTCTATCTGGTGATGGGCTAGGTAAGCACAGGAAGATTTTTGTTTTGTTTAGGATTGAAATGGCAGGAAAAAGGTTTACAAGCGACCGAACTTGGTGCTTTCGGGTACGGTGTATTTTGTATATGGTTTGGTATTTGGACAAGTTGGTGATGTGTATTGTATTATATTGTAGAAATGTTGTTAGAATAGGGATAGACTTAAAGAGGCTCTGTCACCAGATTTTGCAACCCCTATCTGCTATTGCAGCAGATAGGCGCTGCAATGTAGATTACAGTAACGTTTTTATTTTTAAAAAACGAGCATTTTTGGCCAAGTTATGACCATTTTCGTATTTATGCAAATGAGGCTTGCAAAAGTACAACTGGGCGTGTTGAAAAGTAAAAGTACAACTGGGCGTGTATTATGTGCGTACATCGGGGCGTGTTTACTACTTTTACTAGCTGGGCGTTGTGTATAGAAGTGTCATCCACTTCTCTTCACAACGCCCAGCTTCTGGCAGTGCAGCACTGTGACGTCACTCACAGGTCCTGCATCGTGTCGGCACCAGAGGCTACAGATGATTCTGCAGCAGCATCGGCGTTTGCAGGTAAGTCGATGTAGCTACTTACCTGCAAATGCTGATGCTGCTGCAGAATCAACTGTAGCCTCTGGTGCCGACACGATGCAGGACCTGTGAGTGACGTCACAGTGCTGCACTGCCAGAAGCTGGGCGTTGTGAAGAGAAGTGGATGACACTTCTATACACAACGCCCAGCTAGTAATAGTAGTAAACACGCCCCGATGTACGCACATAATACACGCCCAGTTGTACTTTTACTTTTCAACACGCCCAGTTGTACTTTTGCAAGCCTCATTTGCATAAATACGAAAATGGTCATAACTTGGCCAAAAATGCTCGTTTTTTAAAAATAAAAACGTTACTGTAATCTACATTGCAGCGCCGATCTGCTGCAATAGCAGATAGGGGCTGCAAAATCTGGTGACAGAGCCTCTTTAAGGGGGTTAATAGATAGGTTGGGAGGGGGTCGGGGGGGGGGGTTTGCCTGACCCAGCCCCGGACTATGCGGACATGGGGCGGGGGGCTGGGCTGGGGTGTTGGGTGTGGTGGTTGGGGCCAGCATCTGGACTATGCGGACGTGAGAGGACATGAGGCGAGATGCTGGCTGGGGTGGTGGAGTTTAGGTAAGAAGGGTAAGGTTAGGGAAAGTCAGGATGTGTATAGTGTGTTTAAAAAAAAAAAAAAAAAATATAAAAATAAAAAAATAGAAAAAAAAAAAAAAATTGGGATTAGTATTATTATATTTTGGATTTTTTTGGTTATTATTATTATTATTTTATTATTATTATGTTGTTGTTTTATTATCATCATTATTATTATGTTGTTTCTTTAGGCCCTTGGTTGACGCGGGTCGGGGGATTTTCTGTTAGTACTTTGGATTACGTTTATATGATGTTTGTATATATTCTAGTTATTGTTTAGTTTCGGATGAAGTGTAGATGTAAGTATATAAGAGTGGGGTGTATGTGGCCGGGTCTGGTATAGTTTTCTCTTCTCATATACAGAGATGTATATAAGAAAATTTGTTTATAAGAATTGGGTTGTGACTTTTTGGTTATATGGAATTAGTTATGTATTTATTTTTCAGTTTATGTTTTGTAAATTTATATAAAATATAGAGATACAGGATGTAACTCGGGATCAGTACAGGTTAAGTAATGTATGTATGTACACAGTGACTCCACCAGCAGAATAGTGAGTGCAGCTCTGGAGTATAATACAGGATATAACTCAGGATCAGTACAGGATAAGTAATGTAATGTATGTACACAGTGACTCCACCAGCAGAATAGTGAGTGCAGCTCTGGAGTATAATACAGGATGCAACTCAGGATCAGTACAGGATAAGTAATGTAATGTATGTACACAGTGACTCCACCAGCAGAATAGTGAGTGCAGCTCTGGAGTATAATACAGGATGTAACTCAGGATCAGTACAGGATAAGTAATGTAATGTATGTACACAGTGACTCCACCAGCAGAATAGTGAGTGCAGCTCTGGAGTATAATACAGGATGTAACTCAGGATCAGTACAGGATAAGTAATGTAATGTATGTACACAGTGACTCCACCAGCAGAATAGTGAGTGCAGCTCTGGAGTATAATACAGGATGTAACTCAGGATCAGTACAGGATAAGTAATGTAATGTATGTACACAGTGACTCCACCAGCAGAATAGTGAGTGCAGCTCTGGAGTATAATACTGGATATAACTCAGGATCAGTACAGGATAAGTAATGTCATGTATGTACACAGTGACTCCACCAGCAGAATAGTGAGTGCAGCTCTGGAGTATAATACAGGATATAACTCAGGATCAGTACAGGATAAGTAATGTAATGTATGTACACAGTGACTCCACCAGCAGAATAGTGAGTGCAGCTCTGGAGTATAATACAGGATATAACTCAGGATCAGTACAGGATAAGTAATGTAATGTATGTACACAGTGACTCCACCAGCAGAATAGTGAGTGCAGCTCTGGAGTATAATACAGGATGTAACTCAGGATCAGTACAGGATAAGTAATGTAATGTATGTACACAGTGACTCCACCAGCAGAATAGTGAGTGCAGCTCTGGAGTATAATACAGGATGTAACTCAGGATCAGTACAGGATAAGTAATGTAATGTATATACACAGTGAATTCATGTTTCCTGAAGATTTATTTTCTATATAATCTGTAACATCATATTTAGAGCTCGATTTATCTTTATAATCAAATCATTTGAATCCATAAGAACACGCTCTGATATTTTGAGGTTTAGTTGCTGTATATGAAGAAATGGCAGGTGTTTCGTCGGCCCCAAAAGATTTAAAAATAAATAAATATGGCGTTGAAAGCAGTGACTTTTTTTTTTTTAAATTCCCTTTAGAGTTTAAAAAAATGAAATCTTCTTGCCGGATCTTTGTATCCTGCCACTAATTGGACGCTCGCAGTCTTGGATTGCAGCTTTGCTTTTAATTAACTGTTTCCGGATTTAATCTCCCAAATGTTCTCTTTTTCGTCCTCATTTAATCCGTCATCCTAATGGCGAGTTGATTATGCAGATCAATACTGTTTACCAACATGAAAGTCTTCTACGTGCGTTTGAACTCTGAGCCGGGATGACACCAGTTATCGATAGCCGAGTGCAGACTCTGCAGGTGCGGAGTCGATACGCAGCCGCCACCGCCGCCGCTCGTCAGCCACCGCCAAAACTTTGGGGAAAACTTTACAGAATGTTTTCTAATTTTTTTTCTCTGTCTCTTCAAATGACAAACTTGAGCCATTCCAAGGACACGAAACCGCGGCAATGCCGGGATAAGCGAGATTTCACGTTTACATTGGACTTTTCTGTCTAGGATTTCACAGCATTTTCTATACGATCAATTCTTATCCTTGATCTAGGAATATTAATAGATCCCAGAGCTACCGGTTACGCAACATTTCCATCTCGTCTGCATGAGGATCAATTATTGACCTGTTGCCCTTTAAGATGTCAACGTTTGGCGTCTGATGCAGAATGCCAGTGTCGTGCTCCGGGAGGCGGGATACCTTATTTTTAGTATTTAGGAGTTAACGTAAATGTGAACTGATCTCCACGGTGGATCAAAATCTGCACCAACTTTTACTGGGTCTTAGGGCGACTTCAGACGCAGCGTTTTAAGAAGAAAGTGCTTTTTGTTTCTTTGTGGCCTTTTTTCCTGCAGTTTTTCGCACTTCGTTCTTTTTTTTGGTCAAAAACGCTTTCGATTGAAGTCAATAGGGAAATATCGATCGGGCTACAAATAATGTGTTTATTACGGTTCCGCTTTTTTTATTTTGTCGTGCGTTTTTTGGCTCAGTGGTGTTCATACAGAATCGCAGCAAGCCGGGCAATGCCGTTTTTTTCAGCATTTAATAGCGTTTTTCTCCCCAAGACCACCACAGGGGTTTATTCCCCTTAAAAAAAAACATATGTGAGAATGTAAGTGGCATTTTTTGTGTATTTTTGTTGGTGTTTTTTCTGAATAAATCCGGTGTTGCGAAGAGGAGAATCATTGCAGCACATAATTATGTAACATAAATGATTTGCAATATGAAAAATGCCACACAAGAAAACACAAGTAATAAAACGCACAATTAGTAAAAAAACAAAAAAAGCCATAAAATTTTTTTATTATTTTTCTCCAAATAAACGCTGCACAAAAAGTGTTTGTAAAGGAAGCCTTCGTGGGTTTGAACTCTGAGCCGGGCGTGTCCGTTTTTGCGCCCACAAAAAACAAAGCGTATTTCATGCATTTGAGTTCCGTTTTGCCTCAGTTTTTCACCTCCGTGTTTCTCCTCTGCCATCCCTTCTACTTTTAGCATCTGATGCGTGGAACACGGAGAGAACACGGATGTAGTCCGTGTGCTGTCCGTGTTTTTCACGCACCCATAGACTTAGAATAGGTGACGTGGTCAGCAAAAACGGACCAAAACAGGACATGCAGTGAGTTTTGCGCAACGGACACACGCTCTGTGAAAAATCACGGATGTCTGAATAGCTTCATTGGATTACATGGGTCAGGGCGCTGCCCATTGTTAAAACGGACAGCACACGGACGCGGAATACACTCGAGTGAATGAGCCCTTAAAGGGACATTACAGGTAAAATATGTACACTGTGTTATGCCTAGTGCAGGGCCTGAGGGGCGGAGCATGACACTGGGATTCAAAGAACACTAAGGGAAGTTCTGCGCTGCCCCCTTGGGACCAGCACTAGTCTTGACACAATGTATCAGTTTTGCCTGTAATGCTCCTGTAAAGCAGAGGTGTCGTTATACTATGACGTCCTGTGTTAGGCTGAGTTCCTACGTAGCGTAAACACTGCGGAATCTCTGCAACGGAATTCTGTGCGGAAATTCGGCATCATTTATAGTAGCAGCAAAGTGAATGAGATTCAGAAAATCTCCGGCCCACGCTGCGGAAAAAAAATGCAGCCTAAACATTAATAAATTGACCTGCGGTGCGGAATTTAAATCTATGTAAATTTATCAAATTTTCGTTGATTTTCTGACGCGGGTTTTCCCCAATGAATTCAATGTGGATGCAAAACCCGCAACAGAAAGCCAAGCAGAGTCGCAGAGAATCCTCCGCAAAAATTGTAACTCAGGAAAAAAAATGTCATACTTACCCAAAAGTCTCTCCTTCTTCCTGCAGTCCGGCCTCCTAGCATGACGTTGCATCCCATGTGACGCTGCAGCCAATTGCAGGCCAATCACAGGCTGCAGCGTCATCCCAGGAGACCGGACTACGCGCAGAGAAGAGGGAGGGGGTAAGTATGAACATTTTTTTTTCCCCAGCGCAAATTCAGTTTGAAAACCGCAACACAATGTGGTGCGGTTTTTCGGACGGATGGTGCTGCGGGTTCCAGGTCGGATACGCCGCGCAGTTTTTACGCAGCGAATCGACCTGTGGGAACCTGGACCAAGAGAGGTATGGTATAAGGACAGGTCCGCTGCACTTTTAGCCGAAACGGCACCAAAAAATATTGCGCACATTGACTAAGAGCCTAGTAAAGAATACAGCAGACTCATAGTGATGAGTCCGCTGTACTAATGAGGGGTCCGGCCCCGCCTCCCCCACCCCTCTTACCGGTGACTGATGGGCTGCCTTCTATCTACATGTGTACGCAGCAATCACTGGTGGTTCCATAAACTTTTCTATTGGTTGGCGAGACCGAGCGCAGGGCCCCCCTCTCCAGAGCAAATGTATTGTAGCAAAATGCGGGTGGGTTTTGGCCCATGAAAGGGGTGGGTGGGGGGTGCAAATATTAAGTCTTTCTGTCCTGAGTAGCTAAACATGGAATCATAATGGGGGGGTCCATTTTTATCTTTGCTACGGGGACCCATCTCTTCCATGTACATCACTGGTCCCGGTTTTCTCTGGAGGAGATTTCTGGCTGTATAAGATTTTTGATAACGAGGATCGGTTACATTTCCGGGGATTGTTTTCATTTTCAGGGGAATGAAGCTCTTGAATTGAAACGTTAAAGGGGTTTTCCAGCTTCTGACAACTGATGACCTCTCCACCGGGTAGGTCATCAGTACATGATCTGTGGGGGTCCGACACCCGGGCCCCGCACAGATCAGCTGGTCTGGTGCCTCCGTACTCCTGTAAGGGTGCGTCCCTTTCTTACCTGCCTCCGGAGGACAGTAGAGCCAAGTGTCGGGCGGCTGAAGCGGCCGCAGCTCCGGACGAAGGAGCGTCTCGGGCGTCATGGCAACGGCCGCCCTGCCGCCAGCCATGACGCCTGCGCCGAAGAAGGAGGAGGGCGGACTCTCGTGCGGCGGGAGGGGAGAGAGGAGAGAGAGCGCGGGAAGGAAGAGGGGCGGAGCGGTGTGTGTGGCGCGAAATAGGAAGAAGGAGGAGAGAGGGAGTGTGGGTGAACTAGAGACGAGAGCGAGGAAGAGAAGAGGAGAAAGGAGAGAGAGGAGCCGAGATTTATGGAGAGAAGAGGCGAGGCGACAGAGGCTGCTGGAATTGCAGCTGCAGGAAAGAGGATCCTGTGTCAGCAGGAGGGGATTGCAAGGAGGAACGTGTCTCCCTACAGAGGACCGGACTGGCAGGAGTGCATCTAAGGAGGAACTGCCTGAACAGGAGAGTGGAGTGGAGCCTCAGCATCCACTACAGGTACCAGCCACACACACACACACACACGTAACCAGTAGGACCCTCAGACCTCCCCAGGCAAAGTCCCATAGCCGCAGTACTACCTTACGCTCCACGCGTAGTACGGTCCGCGCCTACACCGGTTACCAAGTACTTGAAAGACTATCCTTACACTAACTTCGGCTGTTGGAGCCTGAAGTAGGCCTAGAACACTGCATGGAACTGTTATGTATGAGCACCGCATGTAACACTGCATGGAACTGTTATTTATGAGCACCGCATGTAACACTGCATGGAACTGTTATTTATGAGCACCGCATGTCACACTGCATGGAACTGTTATTTATGAGCACCGCGTGTAACCTTGCATCGAACTGTTATTTATGAAGCTTGTTAGAGCGGGAGCAGACAGGAAGCCTGAGGTTGAGGACTTCGATCCCGCTGGAAGTCCCCCGGAGAGAGGTTGTGCCTGACCCCACGTTGCCGGCTTGGCTAAGGAAACGCCGCTGTCAGTCACGGCGGGAGCTACCCGCTACTGACAGCCTACCCTAGGGTAAGAGTCACACTCTCGGCCCACGGGTCGCGTCGTGGGAACCAGCGACTAACGTACCTACTAGCACCGTCACGGGTCCTTGCGGAGCTATCCACTACCTTTCATGACAAACCCTCTCTCTCCTCAGTCGGTGGTCCGAACGGTGGACCCCCTAGGACGCAACTGAACTGGCGGGCTGACGCTACGAATTACACGAAGTCCAGCTAATAGTCCAACAAAGTCCCGTCAACCCGACCGTTCCTTCTATCTGCTCCCGCTCCAACAAGCTTCATAAATAACAGTTCGATGCAAGGTTACACGCGGTGCTCATAAATAACAGTTCCATGCAGTGTTACATGCGGTGCTCATAAATAACAGTTCCATGCAGTGTTACATGCGGTGCTCATAAATAACAGTTCCATGCAGTGTTACATGCGGTGCTCATAAATAACAGTTCCATGCAGTGTTACATGCGGTGCTCATACATAACAGTTCCATGCAGTGTTCTAGGCCTACTTCAGGCTCCAACAGCCGAAGTTAGTGTAAGGATAGTCTTTCAAGTACTTGGTAACCGGTGTAGGCGCGGACCGTACTACGCGTGGAGCGTAAGGTAGTACTGCGGCTATGGGACTTTGCCTGGGGAGGTCTGAGGGTCCTACTGGTTACGTGTGTGTGTGTGTGGCTGGTACCTGTAGTGGATGCTGAGGCTCCACTCCACTCTCCTGTTCAGGCAGTTCCTCCTTAGATGCACTCCTGCCAGTCCGGTCCTCTGTAGGGAGACACGTTCCTCCTTGCAATCCCCTCCTGCTGACACAGGATCCTCTTTCCTGCAGCTGCAATTCCAGCAGCCTCTGTCGCCTCTCCTCTTCTCTCCCTAAAACTCGGCTCCTCTCTCTCCTTTCTCCTCTTCTCTTCCTCGCTCTCGTCTCTAGTTCACCCACACTCCCTCTCTCCTCCTTCTTCCTATTTCGCGCCACACACACCGCTCCGCACCTCTTCCTTCCCGCGCTCTCTCTCCTCTCTCCCCTCCCGCCGCGCGAGAGTCCGCCCTCCTCCTTCTTCGGCGCAGGCGTCATGGCTGGCGGCAGGGCGGCCGTTGCCATGACGCACGAGACGCTCCTTCGTCCGGAGCTGCGGCCGCTTCAGCCGCCCGACCCTTGGCTCTACTGTCCTCCGGAGGGAGGTAAGAAAGGGACGCACCCTTACACTTCCCCCCTTGTTAACAAGTGCAGTCCTCTGCACTAAACTTCATAGTCTTGTAAATAGGCCGGTTGTCGGTTGCGAGTGCACCTCTGTGGATAACGCGGTACACGATTCAATTCCGTTGCAGGTGTCTCCACACACTCCGTTTGGTTCTCCGGCCTGGTCGGTCGTGACGCCCAGGAAACACTAGGGTCGTCTGATGGAACCAGCAACCACCAATCCCCGTCAATATTTGTCGGTGAAGCACTCTGCGGTTCTTTTTGTCTTGATGTCGTGACTGGTTCTGGTGTCAGAAAGGTACATGGCCGCAACAGGTTGCGGTGCAGCCTTCTACTCGGTCCCTGGTCACCTTCTGGTCTCACTTCATACACAGGAAGCCCGGGGTCGACGCGGTTTACCACCACATATGGTTTTCTCTCCCATCGGGGCTCCAGTTTACGGCCACGTGCTGCCCTGCGATTTCGCACCAGCACCCGATCTCCCGTATGAAATGCTTGCTGTCGTTCTTCTACGAAGCGTAGGCTCTCGGTGGGCCGAACTCTCACCATTTCGTCCTTCGCCGCGTTCAACCGCCGTTGATGTTCCTGGATCCATTGTGACGGGGATCGATCGCCCCCCACCTCTGGCGTTTCTAACAGAAGATCCAACGGAACTCGGCTTGGTCGGCCGAACATCAATTGATATGGGGTATACCCGGTAGCTCGATGCACAGTGTTGTTATAGGCCCATACCAGGTCGTCCACATACTCAGGCCACCGTTCTTGTCTTTCGTCCCCGATGGTTTTCAATAGGCCGAGTAAGGTGCGATTGAATCGTTCACAAGCCCCATTCCCTTGGGGGTGATAGGGGGTCGTCCTGGATTTCCTCATTCCGTGTAAGATACACAGCTCTTGGAAGAGATCCGACTCAAAATTCGGTCCTTGATCCGACAAGATGCGTCTGGGGCACCCGTACGGACGGATGACATGCTTCCACAATGCAGCCGCGGTAGTCGTCGCCGTCTGGTCCCTTGTAGGAATTACCACGGCAAATTTCGAAAAATGGTCCAAGCATACTAACGCATATCGGTGCCCCGATGTGACTTCTTGGACTGTTAAGAAGTCTACCGTCAGTAGTTCGAGTGGTTCACCCGTCACGATGGTCATGGGCCTCTCTGCCTGTTCTGTCGCCTTGTGTAAGACACACTCTGGGCATTCCTGGTAGACACCCCTCATTATTTCTTCCAGGTTTGAAGCATAGAAGTGATTCCTGATGTTCTGTACAGTCTTTTCCACTGCAAAATGACCTCGGTTCTCGTGCATCCACTTGCACACGGGCTTGACGTCAGCGATGGGCAAGACCAACTGCCATATATCGCGAGATTCCCGTGGGGCCCACACTCTTCTGTATAATACTCCATCACGGTGTTCTAGTCGCTCCAACTGCCGAACCAAGGCTTTAGCTGGTGTTGACAACCTGTTTCGCTCCGCTGCCGTGGGTCTTTCCTTTCGCCGCACCCACTTATCGATGGCTTGGATGTCTTGGTCTTGCTGCTGCCGCTTCTTCCACTCGGCCCGATCATACATTTCAGTAAGATCCTCGACTCCTTGTATTGCGGTCACTACCCGCTGTTGTGGCATCGGGGGATGAACCACACGCAGTGGGGGTATCTCTATTTCTTCTTCCTCCTCGTCCACATCTCCAACCGGGGTCTCACGCGGCTGTCGGGAGAGTGCATCGGTGTTGGTATGGTTCTTACCGGGCTTGTAACGAATGGTATAGTTGAATCGAGCCAGTCGGGCTATCCAACGTTGTTCGCCCCCAATTTTGCTGTTCCCAGGTACGCCAGGGGATTGTTATCCGTGTAAATTTCCACTCGACTCCCGACCAGGTATTCGGCAAACCGTTCGGTAACGGCCCACACGATGGCCAATAACTCGAGCCTGAACGAGCTATAATTGGTTGGATTGCGTTCTGACGGTCGCAGACTACGACTACCATAGGCGATGACGCGTTCCACGTCCCCTTGCTGCTGGGCCAGTACCGCTCCCAGTCCCTTCAGGCTGGCGTCAGTGTACAGCCGGAATGGCTGGGTGAAATCTGCGAAAGCGAGTATGGGTGCGGTCACTAGTCGTGCCTTCAATGCTTCAAATGCCGCTTGTTGTGGCTCCCGCCATTGTTCCACTACACTGGGGCTTCGGCTCCCCTTCTTTTGGGTGGGTTGTCCACAGAGGAGCTGATTCAGAGGACTTGCAATTTTGGAAAAGTCTCGGATGTACCTCCGATAGTACCCGACCAACCCGAGGTAGGCTCGCACTTCCGTGGTGTTCTGCGGAGTGGCCCACTCCTGTATGGCTTTAATCTTATCTGGGTCGGGTGCAATTCCTGTTGCATTCACGACATGGCCCAAGTATTTGATCTGCTGGCGGCCCAGTCGGCATTTGCTTGGTTTTAGTTTGAGTCCATACCTTCCCAATCGTTCCAACACGATCTGTAGATGCTGCAGGTGTTCTGGGAAGGTCTTTGAAAAAATGACAATATCGTCCAAATAGATCAAGACCGACTCATAATTTAGATCCCCCAGACAATGCTCCATTAGCCGTTGGAAAGTACTGGGCGCATTGGTGAGCCCGAACAGCATCCGGTTGAATTCGAACAAGCCTGAGGGAGTAATGAACGCCGTCTTCTCCTTATCCGCTTCTTTCATGGGTACCTGCCAGTACCCACTTGCTAAATCGAGTGTTGTGTAATACCGAGCCTCCTGCATGGCGGTTAATGATTCTTCCACTCTGGGCAGTGGATAGGCATCCCTATGCGTACAGGCGTTCAACTTGCGGTAATCCACACAGAACCGGAGCGATCCATCCTTCTTCCTTACCAGCACAATCGGGGCGGCCCATGGGCTCTGACTCTCACGAATCACCTGTCCGTCTAACATCTTCTGGAGGAGCTCTTTTACCTCTCGGTACAGCGCGGGAGGTATATTGCGATATCGCTCTCTGATGGGCGGTGCCGCCCCCGTGTGAATTCCATGTTCAATGGTAGTGGTGCATCCAAAGTCCTCTTCGTGCTGAGCGAAAACCCAGCCGACGCGTTGCAGAAGCGTCCTCAGTTGCTCCTCTGACTTGATATCCGGGGCTATTCCGTCCAGCTCGAGTTGGCGCCACAGTCTATCGGTCTGTTCGTTCACGTCGGTCTCACTCCCTTCATCTCTTGATGATGTCTCTTTTAACGTCTCGGCCATGGCCGGGTCCGTCACGTCCTCGGGTCTCACCATCTCAACGCTGGCTAGTACCGTGCCGGCCGGTATCTCGATCACCCCTTGGGTCGGATTCAACACCCTGACGGTCGCCATTCCTTTGGTTATCCGACACACCGTTCTTCCTATCACCCAGGGTGGCATACTCTTGAGACTTCGCATGGGTTCCACCACGACCATGGCATCCTTTAAGCGGTGATGAGTCCCTACGGAGAGAGGAATGGTGACTTCTTGTAGAGGTGGGACTTGCAGCACCGCTTTACCTGGGGCCCTCACCGACCCCACTCGCCCCTGTAGTGTCTTCAAGTCAGCCTGCCGTTGACAGATTTGGTGCACCTGAAACAAAGCTTGCCGGGCGGTCCGGTTGGTTGCCAGCTCCTCCCACCGGGCACCGCTCGTCTCGTTAAACATCATACCATGTATTTCCTGCAACATATTCATGCCAATAATAACAGGTATACCTGGCCTTGCACAATTATGTACTACCACAATACCAGCACGGGGAAAATTACGATTAAATACTTCTACTTCTAACCACGTAACACCGGCAATGGGAATTGGCAGGCTATTAGCCGCCGTAAGTTCAATCCAAGGGGCTTCTAGAGTCTGGTCACCTTGGAACTGTTCATGGAACAACTGATAAGTCATGGTGGTTACTTCCGACCCAGTGTCAATAAGGCAAGGAACGTTAACCCCCCCGATCTTGGCTGTCACTACGGGACATTTTCCTGTCAAAAGTTCCACCCTTCCTTTTGGGCCCGTCGATGGAATGCCCGCGGCTTGGCCCTCAGCGGCGGGGTACCTTAGTTTAAAGGTGGCTGCTCTTGCCTTGGATAGCGTCTCATCCTGCACTCTCTGGCGAAATGATCCGGCTGGTCACACTGCCAACAGCGTCGAGGCCCTCCTTGGGTCGATCGGGGCGGACGAGGAAGATGTTCCGGTCGATCGGCCATTACTCTTAGTTGAGCAACCTCAGTCTTCAATTCCCGAATAGCCTCCTTGACATCCCGGGCGAATTCTGTGAACACCGCTTCTGGCCGTCCGGTCTCCCTTGAAGAGGGTTCGGGTGTACCCACATTTTGCAGGGCCATACTCGCCTCTCCCAGCTCTTCTCGGTGAACTTCGAGTGCTTCTCGTAACACCTCACTCATCGTGGCGGCGGGGTTGACCCGGACGAGGTCTCTCGCGGCGCGTCTCAGGGTCCGGCTATCTAGCCCGGATACAAACTGGTCTCGCACTATTCGGTCCGGCTCCGTTAAGGCCGCGCACCCCGCGGGATCCTTCCGTAATAGTCGACTCCACATTCCTTGTAATCCTACTGCGAATTGCTGGAGCGATTCCCCGTTCCTCTGTACCCTGGTATAGAATTTCTTCCGGAGGTCGGCGGCTGAAGCGATATCTCCATATAGAGACTCTAATCGGCTGATGATCGCTTCTAGCGTGTCGCGGTGTTCTAGTGGTAAAACCAGGACAGCCTGTCTCGCGTCCCCTTCGAGTGAGTTGAAGGCCAGGTCGGCTTGGTGGGTCACCGGTACTTGGAATAATCGGGCCGCGGTGCGAACTCGTTCCGTCCAGTCCGCGATCAAAACACTCTTCCCGTCAAACTTGGGGATGTTCATTAAGGCGGCGCCCATGGGTATCATGACGGTTGGGGTCGGCGGTAAGTTCCCGCTGCTGGATGGTTCCATCGCGGCGAGGTTCCGGATCCTGCCGACTACGCCAATTTATGTAGGAGGAACTACCGCGGTTGGTACACAATGAACAAGACACACTTTCTGGTTGAGCAACTTCTTTACTGCGGAGAGCAATTAACAATAACTTCTTCTCTATGGAGCAGACAGGAAGCCTGAGGTTGAGGACTTCGATCCCGCTGGAAGTCCCCCGGAGAGAGGTTGTGCCTGACCCCACGTTGCCGGCTTGGCTAAGGAAACGCCGCTGTCAGTCACGGCGGGAGCTACCCGCTACTGACAGCCTACCCTAGGGTAAGAGTCACTCTCGGCCCACGGGTCGCGTCGTGGAAACCAGCGACTAACGTACCTACTAGCACCATCACGGGTCCTTGCGGAGCTATCCGCTACCTTTCATGACAAACCCTCTCTCTCCTCAGTCGGTGGTCCGAACGGTGGACCCCCTAGGACGCAACTGAACTGGCGGGCTGACGCTACGAATTACACGAAGTCCAGCTAATAGTCCAACAAAGTCCCGTCAACCCGACCGTTCCTTCTATCTGCTCCCGCTCCAACAAGCTTCATAAATAACAGTTCGATGCAAGGTTACACGCGGTGCTCATAAATAACAGTTCCATGCAGTGTTACATGCGGTGCTCATAAATAACAGTTCCATGCAGTGTTACATGCGGTGCTCATAAATAACAGTTCCATGCAGTGTTACATGCGGTGCTCATACATAACAGTTCCATGCAGTGTTCTAGGCCTACTTCAGGCTCCAACAGCCGAAGTTAGTGTAAGGATAGTCTTTCAAGTACTTGGTAACCGGTGTAGGCGCGGACCGTACTACGCGTGGAGCGTAAGGTAGTACTGCGGCTATGGGACTTTGCCTGGGGAGGTCTGAGGGTCCTACTGGTTACGTGTGTGTGTGTGACTGGTACCTGTAGTGGATGCTGAGGCTCCACTCCACTCTCCTGTTCAGGCAGTTCCTCCTTAGATGCACTCCTGCCAGTCCGGTCCTCTGTAGGGAGACACGTTCCTCCTTGCAATCCCCTCCTGCTGACACAGGATCCTCTTTCCTGCAGCTGCAATTCCAGCAGCCTCTGTCGCCTCTCCTCTTCTCTCCCTAAAACTCGGCTCCTCTCTCTCCTTTCTCCTCTTCTCTTCCTCGCTCTCGTCTCTAGTTCACCCACACTCCCTCTCTCCTCCTTCTTCCTATTTCGCGCCACACACACCGCTCCGCCCCTCTTCCTTCCCGCGCTCTCTCTCCTCTCTCCCCTCCCGCCGCGCGAGAGTCCGCCCTCCTCCTTCTTCGGCGCAGGCGTCATGGCTGGCGGCAGGGCGGCCGTTGCCATGACGCCCGAGACGCTCTTTCGTCCGGAGCTGCGGCCGCTTCAGCCGCCCGACACTTGGCTCTACTGTCCTCCGGAGGGAGGTAAGAAAGGGACGCACCCTTACACACCGGATGTACAAGCTGGAAGCAGCTGGCACCGGCCATGAAATAGCGGCCGAGCTTCTACAGCACGGTCACCATGCTATGTACAGAGCCTACTGCTTCCGGCTCCACACATCGCATTATGTGCCACAACATCCGATGCCCGTAGGCCACTGGAGCAGCTTATCGGTCCAAGTGTCGGACCCGCACCGATGACATACTGATGACCTATCCGGTGGACAGTCATCAGTTGTCAGGAGGTGGACAACCCCTTCATGTTCCTATGTGGATCCTGTTTAGAAGCTTCGTCTGTAACCTGGATATTAGAGGGGTTTTCCAGTTGCTAAAAATTGATGGCCTCGGGAGAGGCCATCAATAGCTGACAGGACGGGTCGGGGACCGATCAGCTGTTTTGTAGGGGCCACAGTGCTAGTACGAGAGCTGCTTCCCCTTCATTTCTTCCTGCTCACTGCGAATCGTCAGCACGGATGTAGCGGCGATTCACAGGTATTCACTTCTATAGGAGAAGGCGGCTGCAATAATAATAATAATCCCCGCTACATCCGTGTCGACGATTCGCAGTGAGCAGGAAGAAATGAAGGGAAGCAGCGCTCGTACTAGCACTGTGGACCCTACAAAACAGCTGATCGGTGGGGGTCCCGGGAGTCAGACCCCGACCCATCAGCTAATGATTGCCTCTCCTGAGGATAGACCATTTATTTTTAGCGACCAGATAACCCCTTTAACCCTGTAGGGTGACGTTCACATGTAACACGTTTTGGCGGCTTCCACTTTTACCGCAGTCACCAGTTGTTACATTGTAGCGGATTGAAATCGTCCCGAGGACAGAATCCATAACTGTTGTTGAGGTGGGACCCAAAGTGGAGATCCTGTAACTGAGCAGCTCCCAGTCTGGCGGACCCGACCGCGCAGGTAAGAGATGTCTGACATGTCATTATATTGGACTATATTTCTCCGCCACTAATCTGTATGGCGGCAGCTTCCAGCGCAATTCCAGCTGACCGCTTGTTCGGCTTTAATTTATAAAGACTTTTCTCAGCCCCTGAATGGCAGATCTTGGTTCATGCACTATATGGAGAAACCTCGCCCTGCAATCACTTCACAGACATCACTGATAGAACGGACAGCGCGATCCTTTAATAGGACGTCACCATTGTAGCAAGTCAGTTCCAGAATTTTCTTCCCTCCTATATATCCCACCATCACCTGTGACTGATATTATTGTAGAGTTGAAGGAACCGCAGTGAACTCAAGCTTATTGGCCACCATGAAATGCTATATTTCCCCTGCAGGAGGCGCTGCAGGAACAATGGCTGGCTGGCTGCAGCTTTCACCGGATGTTTGCCGCGGTTCCTGTCTGAACGAGGTTGTATCTGATGTTGAGTGTGTTAGTGATGTGTGTGTAAGGCATGTGTTCAATGTATTAGTGGTGTGTGTAAGGCATGTGTGCCGTGTATTAGTGGTGTGTGTGTGTGTATGGCATGTGTTCAGTGTGTTAGTGATGTGTGTAAGGCATGTGTTCAGTGTATTGGTGGTGTGTGTATTCAGTGTCTTAGTGGTGTGTGTGTGTGTGTGTGTAAGGCATGTGTTCAGTGTATTAGTGATGTCTGTAAGGCATGTGTTCAGTGTATTGGTGGTGTGTGTGTAAGGCACGTGTTCAGTGTGTTAGTGGTGTGTGTAAGGCATGTGTTCAGTGTATTAGTGGTGTGTGTAAGGCGTGTGTTCAGTGTATTAGTGGTGTGTGTAAGGCGTGTGTTCAGTGTATTAGTGGTGTGTGTAAGGCATGTGTTCAGTGTGTTAGTGGTGTGTGTAAGGCGTGTGTTCAGTGTATTAGTGGTGTGTGTAAGGCATGTGTTCAGTGTGTTAGTGGTGTGTGTAAGGCATGTGTTCAGTGTGTTAGTGATGTGTGTATGGCATGTGTTCAGTGTGTTAGTGATGTGTGTAATGTATGTGTTCAAAGTATTAGTGATGTGTGTAAGGCATGTGTTCAGTGTATTGGTGGTGTGTGTATTCAGTGTGTTAGTGGTGTGTGTGTATGGCATGTGTTCAGTGTATTAGTGATGTGTGTAAGGCATGTGTTCAGTGTATTGGTGGTGTGTGTAAGGCACGTGTTCAGTGTGTTAGTGTTGTGTGTAAGGCATGTGTTCAGTGTGTTAGTGGTGTGTGTGTAAGGTGTGTGTTCAGTGTGTTAGTGGTGTGTGTGTAAGGCATGTGTTCAGTGTATTAGTGGTGTGTGTAAGGCATGTGTTCAGTGTATTGGTGGTGTGTGTAAGGCATGTGTTCAGTGTGTTAGTGGTGTGTGTAAGGCATGTGTTCAGTGTATTGGTGGTGTGTGTAAGGCACGTGTTCAGTGAGTTAGTGGTGTGTGTAAGGCGTGTGTTCAGTGTATTAGTGGTGTGTGTAAGGCATGTGTTCAGTGTGTTAGTGGTGTGTGTAAGGCGTGTGTTCAGTGTATTAGTGGTGTGTGTAAGGCATGTGTTCAGTGTGTTAGTGGTGTGTGTAAGGCATGTGTTCAGTGTGTTAGTGATGTGTGTGTGTAAGGCATGTGTTTAGTGTGTTAGTGGTGTGTGTGAGGCATGTGTTCAGTGTGTTAGTGGTGTGTGTAAGGCATGTGTTCAGTGTATTAGTGGTGTGTGTAAGGCATGTGTTCAGTGTATTAGTGGTGTGTGTAAGGCATGTGTGCCGTGTATTAGTGGTGTGTGTGTGTGTGTGTGTGTGTGTGTGTATGGCATGTGTTCAGTGTGTTAGTGATGTGTGTAAGGCATGTGTTCAGTGTATTGGTGGTGTGTGTATTCAGTGTGTTAGTGGTGTGTATGGCATGTGTTCAGTGTATTAGTGGTGTGTGTAAGGCATGTGTTCAGTGTATTAGTGGTGTGTGTAAGGCATGTGTTCAGTGTGTTAGTGGTGTGTGTAAGGCATGTGTTCAGTGTATTAGTGGTGTGTGTAAGGCATGTGTTCAGTGTGTTAGTGGTGTGTGTAAGGCATGTGTTCAGTGTGTTAGTGTTGTGTGTGAGGCATGTGTTCAGTGTATTAGTGGTGTGTGTAAGGCATGTGTTCAGTGTATTAGTGGTGTGTGTAAGGCATGTGTTCAGTGTGTTAGTGGTGTGTGTGAGGCATGTGTTCAGTGTGTTAGTGGTGTGTGTAAGGCATGTGTTCAGTGTATTAGTGGTGTGTGTAAGGCATGTGTGCCGTGTATTAGTGGTGTGTGTGTGTGTGTGTGTGTGTGTGTGTGTGTATGGCATGTGTTCAGTGTGTTAGTGATGTGTGTAAGGCATGTGTTCAGTGTATTGGTGGTGTGTGTATTCAGTGTGTTAGTGGTGTGTGTGTATGGCATGTGTTCAGTGTGTTAGTGATGTGTGTAAGGCATGTGTTCAATGTGTTAGTGGTGTCTGTAAGGCATGTGTTCAGTGTATTGGTGGTGTGTGTAAGGCACGTGTTCAGTGTGTTAGTGATGTGTGTAAGGCATGTGTTCAATGTATTAGTGGTGTGTGTAAGGCATGTGTTCAATGTATTAGTGGTGTGTGTAAGGCATGTGTTCAGTGTATTAGTGGTGTGTGTAAGGCATGTGTTCAGTGTATTAGTGATGTGTGTAAGGCATGTGTTCAGTGTATTAGTGGTGTGTGTAAGGCATGTGTGCCGTGTATTAGTGGTGTGTGTGTGTGTGTGTGTGTGTGTGTGTGTGTGTGTATGGCATGTGTTCAGTGTGTTAGTGATGTGTGTAAGGCATGTGTTCAGTGTATTGGTGGTGTGTGTATTCAGTGTGTTAGTGGTGTGTGTGTATGGCATGTGTTCAGTGTGTTAGTGATGTGTGTAAGGCATGTGTTCAATGTGTTAGTGGTGTCTGTAAGGCATGTGTTCAGTGTATTGGTGGTGTGTGTAAGGCACGTGTTCAGTGTGTTAGTGGTGTGTGTAAGGCATGTGTTCAATGTATTAGTGGTGTGTGTAAGGCATGTGTTCAGTGTATTAGTGATGTGTGTAAGGCATGTGTTCAGTGTATTAGTGGTGTGTGTAAGGCATGTGTTCAGTGTGTTAGTGATGTGTGTAAGGCATGTGTTCAATGTATTAGTGGTGTGTGTAAGGCATGTGTTCAATGTATTAGTAGTGTGTGTAAGGCATGTGTTCAGTGTATTAGTGGTGTGTGTAAGGCATGTGTTCAGTGTGTTAGTGATGTGTGTAAGGCATGTGTTCAATGTATTAGTGGTGTGTGTAAGGCATGTGTGCCGTGTATTAGTGGTGTGTGTGTGTGTGTGTGTGTGTGTGTGTGTGTGTGTATGGCATGTGTTCTGTGTGTTAGTGATGTGTGTAATGTATGTGTTCAAAGTATTAGTGATGTGTGTAAGGCATGTGTTCAGTGTATTGGTGGTGTGTGTATTCAGTGTATTAGTGGTGTGTGTAAGGCATGTGTTCAATGTATTAGTGGTGTGTGTAAGGCATGTGTGCCGTGTATTAGTGGTGTGTGTGTGTGTGTGTGTGTGTGTGTGTGTGTGTGTGTATGGCATGTGTTCAGTGTGTTAGTGATGTGTGTATGGCATGTGTTCAGTGTGTTAGTGATGTGTGTAATGTATGTGTTCAAAGTATTAGTGATGTGTGTAAGGCATGTGTTCAGTGTATTGGTGGTGTGTGTATTCAGTGTGTTAGTGGTGTGTGTGTGTATGGCATGTGTTCAGTGTATTAGTGATGTGTGTAAGGCATGTGTTCAGTGTATTGGTGGTGTGTGTAAGGCACGTGTTCAGTGTGTTAGTGTTGTGTGTAAGGCATGTGTTCAGTGTGTTAGTGGTGTGTGTGTAAGGTGTGTGTTCAGTGTGTTAGTGGTGTGTGTGTAAGGCATGTGTTCAGTGAGTTAGTGGTGTGTGTAAGGCGTGTGTTCAGTGTATTAGTGGTGTGTGTAAGGCATGTGTTCAGTGTGTTAGTGTTGTGTGTAAGGTATGTGTTCAGTGTATTAGTGGTGTGTGTAAGGCATGTGTTCAGTGTGTTAGTGGTGTGTGTGGCACGTGTGTAACTGTATGGGGAGAGCTGTGTGATAAACTATACTGTAGTTCTTTGTCATTTTTACCATAAATGTAGAGGGGCCCAGATACAGATACAGATACAGATACACCGCCGCTTTCACATCGGCCCCTTTTGCTGTCAGACCCCCCCCCCCCCATCTGAGGTTTACATACAGTTTCTGACTGACAGCTGGGACCCCCTATAATCTCCGCATTTAAAGGCCATTTATAAACTTTTTAAGTCTTCTGATAAAGTAGCCGAGTTGAGATCTACATGTTTTTATTTCTCTTTTTTTTTCATCCACTTTCCATCTTTATATATTTATTTCAGCTAATTGGCAGAAAATTAATGCCGGCGCCCGAGCTGCGAGCAGATGCTTCCTGCGGGAAAAAATACAAATAAGCAGGTTTGTAAGTAATTTATATATTTCCTGCATACGATACATTGTATAAAATACATCAAGAAGCCGGATAACATGTGGCGGGTCAGGAATAATATGAAGGAGAATCTAGGCTGCAGATTGCCGAGGAGCACAAAGCTGAGCTTCTCCTCCATCTATCCGCGGCTTGTGTTTCAGCTGCAGGAGCTCGTAATTAGCGCTCAGGCCTCTGGGACCTAATTAACCGAATCAATTAACGAAAAAATAAAATCCCTAATAATAATGCGAACGAGTCACCTTGACATTTGTCAGCCATTAGGAGAGATGTCAGCCTGGCGTCATGATAATGATGATCGCCTCGTCTGCAGCTCGCCGTTACCCCCGGTGCGCGCAGCGCTGATCTGCGGAGCCCGGATTTGCCACTGAAGCTCTGACCCGCCGAGGAAGCTTTGACCTTTTTATTGAACACATAATCAATACGGTTTTCTCCTGTGCAGAAAAGAAAGGCTTCGTCTGTGCGGCCACGTTCTCAACCTTCAGAGCACAGCAGTTGGGGGAATTTTCGCTGCTCCCGGGGCAAAGAGCAAGGTTTTATACTCCAGGACTGGGACAAGCCATCTTATCAATCGACGTGACGGCGTGCTGGCCGCAGCTGGAGTCCGCCGCTCAGTGTTACTTCAAGCCCAGTCTTTGTAGTTCTGATCCATTAGACGCTACATAGGACCGGAGCATGTGTAGAGCAAAGGGGGCACCATAGCAAAAAAAATAAAAAAATGCCACCCCCTGCTGGTCCGGTTCATGTCATGACACCCGACTATTCTAAGACAGAGCGGACCATAGCTTGCTGCCATCACAGAAGAGTGACATGACCCTCGTGCAGAGCGGGAGCCACGTGCAGGTTCGCACGGCCTATAGCAAAGGGGGTTGAGCCAGACCCGCTCTTGTCATGGACCCCATATGGTCCTATGGTAAATACGCCCCTGCGTGTGAAAAGTCAGTGTTAGGGATCTGCCAGGTACTACGTCTAGGTATACTCCTGGGATTAATCAATCCACACCTGAGGCCAGACCTCTTAGACTGACACCGTCTCCCACCAACCAGGGTGGCAGGCTCAGGAGTGGGAGAGCCTATCGCGGCCTGGTCAGTCGGAGTTAGCTCCGCCCCCTGTCCTTTATTACCTGCCCTGTTCTCTCCCTCAGTGCTTGTAAGTCTTCTGGATTCCTGGCCTCACTGCTGCTTGCTCCAGCCTGCTTCTGCCGTGCTTCTGCCTTGCTGCAGTTCCGCTTAACCTGCTTTGCTTTGCCCCTGGTTTGCTTCCTTCTCCGTGCTCACGTTGGTATACTCCACTTCATCCTGGTCCTGACTCTCATTCACCGCTCCGTTTCCTCGCGGCGTTCCGTGGGCTACTGCCCCTTCCCTTGCGTGTTCCCTGTTTGTTCTCCTGTGCACTTAGACAGCGTAGGGACCGCCGCCCAGTTGTACCCCGTCGCCTAGGGCGGGTCGTTGCAAGTAGGCAGGGACAGGGCGGTGGGTAGATTAGGGCTCACTTTCCCTTCACCTCCTTCCTGCCATTACAGTCAGCTTTTTTTTTTTTGCTACGTACAACCGCCGATTCCTTTTGCGCATTTGATTATGAGCCCGTGTTGACGCACGCTACAATACAACCATTGCATAAGTCCAGCACCCTGTAATGTCCATGGACAGCACTAGGACCGTTCATCCAGAGATTTATGGATTTCTTTTCCGTGGCTGAAACACAGCTCCCAACTTTCAAAGAATGGAACGGCACTGCTCCGTATTCAGGAGTAATATTAATATTAGTCACCCTGATCCTCGTGTAATAATAGTATGAAGTATTATTATATGATTAATACATGGGGATCGGGGTGACTCATATAAATCTTAATATATAAATATACATCTGCACTATACAAGGATTAAGTAATACTGTACCTCCACATCAAGACCACATATATCTACCATAAAGCCCAATACAACCAATAATATCTCCATGCAGAGCCAATACAGTGGTCACACACCAGTTTTACGCTGGCGCTCTGCAGAGCGTTATCACCATATAGAGGCCACATACCAGTTCTACGCCGGCGCTCTGCATAATATAATAATGTTGTGATTACAGTACAGGTACATGCAGTGACTCACAGGTGACGTCTTCTCTGATAAGACTCGTTCGCTTTCCCTTTTCTCTCCATCCGACCCAAACCGCCATGATGAATTCTCCCAGTCATGACTCTCTGCAGAGTTTTCTGGCAAGATATCTTTAGCTCTTCTCTGTTCCAGCACCCTCCTCAACCTCTACATAAACCTCTCATCCTGCTGGCCCATTTACCAGTGTCCTACTGCTGCAAAAATAGTGCCACACAGATAGTGCCCCAAAAAATAATAGTGGGTAACATATAGTGCCCCATACTCTAATAGTGCTCCCTTTGGGCTCCACACAGTAATAATGCCCCTTTGTTCTAACACAGTTAAAGTTCCCCCTATTGTGCCGCTTAGTGTAATAGTGCCCCCTACAGTAATAGAGCTTCCAATAAAGTAATAGTTTCCCCACACAGTAATAGTATCATCCTTTGTGCAGTACAAAGTAATGGTGCTTCCTTAGTGCCTCACACACTTTCATAGTGCCCTCTTTGTGTGGCACATAGTAATAGTGCCCCCGCACAGTGATGATGCCCCCAAAGCATGAAGGATGACCCCCTCACTGTCCCATACAGTAAAATAGAATATCATGTGTGCTCTGTATAGTAGTATTGTGTACTCTGTATGGTAGTATCATGTGTGTTCTGTATAGTAGTGTCATGTGTGCTCTGTATAGTAGTATCATGTGTGCTCTGTATAGTAGTATCATGTGTGCTCTGTATAGTAGTATCATGTGTTCCGTATAGTAGTATTATGTGTGCTCTGAATAGTAGTATTATGTGTGTTCTGTATAGTAGTATCGTGTGCTCTGTATAGTAGTATTATGTGTGCTCTGTATAGTAGTATCACGTGTGCTCTGTATAGTAGTATCATGTGTGTTCTGTATAGTAGTATCATGTGTGTTCTGTATAGTAGTATCATGTGTGCTCTGTATAGTAGTATCGTGTGTGCTCTGTATAGTAGTATCGTGTGTGCTCTGTATAGTAGTATCGTGTGTGTTCTGTATAGTAGTATTGTGTGTTCTGTATAGTAGTATCATGTGTGCTCTGTATAGTAGTATTATGTGTGCTCTGTATAGTAGTATCATGTGTGCTCTGTATAGTAGTATCATGTGTGCTCTGTATAGTAGTATCATGTGTTCTGTATAGTAGTATTATGTGTGCTCTGTATAGTAGTATTATGTGTGTTCTGTATAGTAGTATCATGTGTGCTCTGTATAGTAGTATCATGTGTGTTCTGTATAGTAGTATTGTGTGTGTTCTGTATAGTAGTATCGTGTGCTCTGTATAGTAGTATTATGTGTGCTCTGTATAGTAGTATCACGTGTGCTCTGTATAGTAGTATCACGTGTGTTCTGTATAGTAGTATCATGTGTGTTCTGTATAGTAGTATCGTGTGTGCTCTGTATAGTAGTATCGTGTGTGCTCTGTATAGTAGTATCGTGTGTGCTCTGTATAGTAGTATCGTGTGTTCTGTATAGTAGTATTATGTGTGCTCTGTATAGTAGTATCATGTGTGCTCTGTATAGTAGTAGTATGTGTGCTCTGTATAGTAGTATCTGTGTTCTGTATAGTAGTATTGTGTGCTCTGTATAGTAGTATCATGTGTGCTCTGTATAGTAGTATCGTGTGTTCTGTATAGTAGTATCATGTGTGCTCTGTATAGTAGTATCATGTGTGCTCTGTATAGTAGTAGTATGTGTGCTCTGTATAGTAGTATCATGTGTGTTCTGTATAGTAGTATCGTGTGTGCTCTGTATAGTAGTATCGTGTGTGCTCTGTATAGTAGTATCGTGTGTGCTCTGTATAGTAGTATCGTGTGTTCTGTATAGTAGTATCGTGTGTTCTGTATAGTAGTATCATGTGTGCTCTGTATAGTAGTATCATGTGTGCTCTGTATAGTAGTATCATGTGTGCTCTGTATAGTAGTAGTATGTGTGCTCTGTATAGTAGTATCTGTGTTCTGTATAGTAGTATTGTGTGCTCTGTATAGTAGTATCATGTGTGCTCTGTATAGTAGTATCGTGTGTTCTGTATAGTAGTATCATGTGTGCTCTGTATAGTAGTATCATGTGTGCTCTGTATAGTAGTAGTATGTGTGCTCTGTATAGTAGTATCTGTGTTCTGTATAGTAGTATTGTGTGCTCTGTATAGTAGTATCATGTGTGTTCTGTATAGTAGTATCACGTGTGCTCTGTATAGTAGTATCACGTGTGCTCTGTATAGTAGTATCACGTGTGCTCTGTATAGTAGTATCACGTGTGTTCTGTATAGTAGTATCGTGTGTGTTCTGTATAGTAGTATCGTGTGTGCTCTGTATAGTAGTATCGTGTGTGCTCTGTATAGTAGTATCGTGTGTGCTCTGTATAGTAGTATCGTGTGTGTTCTGTATAGTAGTATTGTGTGTTCTGTATAGTAGTATCATGTGTGCTCTGTATAGTAGTATTATGTGTGCTCTGTATAGTAGTATCATGTGTGCTCTGTATAGTAGTATCATGTGTGCTCTGTATAGTAGTATCATGTGTTCTGTATAGTAGTATTATGTGTGCTCTGTATAGTAGTATTATGTGTGTTCTGTATAGTAGTATCGTGTGCTCCTGTATAGTAGTATTATGTGTGCTCTGTATAGTAGTATCACGTGTGCTCTGTATAGTAGTATCATGTGTGTTCTGTATAGTAGCATCATGTGTGTTCTGTATAGTAGTATCATGTGTGCTCTGTATAGTAGTATCGTGTGTGCTCTGTATAGTAGTATCGTGTGTGCTCTGTATAGTAGTATCGTGTGTGCTCTGTATAGTAGTATCGTGTGTGTTCTGTATAGTAGTATCGTGTGTTCTGTATAGTAGTATCATGTGTGCTCTGTATAGTAGTATCATGTGTGCTCTGTATAGTAGTATCATGTGTGCTCTGTATAGTAGTATCATGTGTGCTCTGTATAGTAGTATCATGTGTGCTCTGTATAGTAGTATCATGTGTGCTCTGTATAGTAGTATCATGTGTGCTCTGTATAGTAGTATCATGTGTGCTCTGTATAGTAGTATCATGTGTGCTCTGTATAGTAGTATCATGTGTGCTCTGTATAGTAGTATCATGTGTGCTCTGTATAGTAGTATCATGTGTGTTCTGTATAGTAGTATCATGTGTGCTCTGTATAGTAGTATCATGTGTACTCTGTATAGTAGTATCATGTGTGCTCTGTATAGTAGTATCATGTGTGCTCTGTATAGTAGTAGTATCGTGTGCTCTGTATAGTAGTATCATGTGTGCTCTGTATAGTAGTATCGTGTGCTCTGTATAGTAGTATCGTGTGTGCTCTGTATAGTAGTATCGTGTGTGCTCTGTATAGTAGTATCGTGTGTGTTCTGTATAGTAGTATCGTGTGTTCTGTATAGTAGTATCATGTGTGCTCTGTATAGTAGTATCATGTGTACTCTGTATAGTAGTATCGTGTGCTCTGTATAGTAGTATCATGTGTGCTCTGTATAGTAGTATCATGTGTACTCTGTATAGTAGTATTATGTGTGCTCTGTATAGTAGTATCGTGTGTTCTGTATAGTAGTATCATGTGTGCTCTGTATAGTAGTATCATGTGTGCTCTGTATAGTAGTAGTATGTGTGCTCTGTATAGTAGTATCTGTGTTCTGTATAGTAGTATTGTGTGCTCTGTATAGTAGTATCACGTGTGTTCTGTATAGTAGTATCACGTGTGCTCTGTATAGTAGTATCACGTGTGCTCTGTATAGTAGTATCACGTGTGCTCTGTATAGTAGTATCATGTGTGTTTTGTATAGTAGTATCGTGTGTGCTCTGTATAGTAGTATCATGTGTGTTTTGTATAGTAGTATCGTGTGTGCTCTGTATAGTGGTATCACGTGTGCTCTGTATAGTAGTATCACGTGTGCTCTGTATGGCGATATCACGTGTGCTCTGTATGGCGGTATCACGTGTACGCTGTATGGCGGTATCACGTGTGCTCTGTATAGTAGTATCTGTGTTCTGTATAGCGGTATTATGTGTTCTCTGTATAGTAGTATCATGTGTGCTCTGTATAGCGGTATTATGTGTGTTCTGTATAGCGATATTATGTGTGTTCTCTATAGCGGTATTATGTGTGCTCTGTATAGTAGTATCTGTGCTCTGTATAGCGGTATTATGTGTTCTCTGTATAGTAGTATCATGTGTGCTCTGTATAGCGGTATTATGTGTTCTCTGTATAGTAGTATCATGTGTGCTCTGTATAGCGGTATTATGTGTTCTCTGTATAGCAGTATCATGTGTGTTCTGTATAGCGGTATTATGTGTGCTCTGTATAGCGATATTATGTGTGTTCTGTATAGCGGTATTATGTGTGTTCTGTATAGCGGTATTATGTGTGTTCTGTATAGCGGTATTATGTGTGCTCTGTATAGCGGTATTATGTGTGTTCTGTATAGCGGTATCATGTGTGCTCTGTATGAAGGTATCACGTGTACGCTGTATGGCGGTATCATGTGTGCTCTGTATAGTAGTATGTGTGCTCTGTATAGTGGTATTATGTGTGCTCTGTATAGCGGTATTATTTGTGTTCTGTATAGCGGTATCATGTGTTCTCTGTATAGCGGTATTATGTGTGTTCTGTATAGCGGTATCATGTGTTCTCTGTATGGCGGTATCATGTGTACACTGTATGGCGGTATCATGTGTACACTGTATGGCGGTGTTATGTGGGCATATATATGGTAGCACTTTATGGCACTGATATTTGTCATTGAAGGTTGATCTCAAAATTATTTGAGCACTATATGGCAGTGTTATGTAGATCCAGTATGGCGGTAATATGTGGGCTTTGTACTGTACTGTCATTTGGAACTCCAGTTTGGTATTATTTGGGCAGTATTATGACCGTTCTACTCTGTATTACTCTCTCTCAGAAACACATGCTACAGGGCCGTTATCTGAAATTCTTTAGAAGGTGTCACGTGGACATTGCAGGGTTAACCTAATCCTTGACCCTCTTGAAGGATTCTGTACTGGTGACATTTTTCGTGTTCTGTTTTCCTCGTCTTCTCGCCGGCAGATCTCATGTCCCCCTCTCCCTCCACGTATCACGTTACAATACATGCAGAGATCGGAGAAGCCGCTCTGCGCCGACATTCAGAAGCCTTTGCGGCAAGCAGTGAAGTCGTCTTCCATTTAACAATGCGGCGGTCCAGGCTGCGGATCACATTGTTAGCGCACAAAGAACCATTGCCAAGATAAATCTATTTAAGACGGACAAAAAAAAAAGTCTCAGGCGCGGAGCATTTGATGGTAATCACAGCCGCACACCGGGGAACGACAGAAAGGAATGAAAAGTCCCTTTTTTATATTCTCTAAACTTTGGAGACAACATCCTCTCCCCACTTGATCTCAGATATCTTTGGCTTTCACCAAGAAAAAGGGTTTTAAGGGAATTGAAGTGAAATAGAAACATTCGCTTGAAGGGCTGCGGCTGAGATCTTGATTTTGTTTGAAGGTGACGGCCCCCGGGACTGCACAGGTTAATAAAAACTTCCCCCAAACTATTTGCAAGTGGCAGAAATAGTTACTAGACGGGATCTTCGTGGCAGGAGAGAGTGGAGGCCGCACGCGTAATAACATAGGACGGGGTAGGTGGGGAGGGCAGAAGCCCCGCAGACAGGGGGCGCAGTATTGTGAGGATTTGCTTGGAAAGATGTACAGATGATTAAGACAAAGCAAATCCTATGTCACTGAGAAGTGCGCAGCCCTCCACATCAGCAGGACAGAGCGTTTAAGCTCTTGTGTTGTGCTATTAAGTAGGTTCTGGTTGCTGTTATTATATGGCCGCTATATGGACACATCACTTAGCTTCATGTGGTGATATCACTATATGGCAGCAATATTTGGGCCTGTGAGGTGGCATTATTTGTGCTCTTTATGGCAGTATTATATGGGCACTGCACGGAGATATTAGATAACATCATCCTGAACATTATTTCTGCTCTTCATAGCTGTATTATTGTCACTTTATGAAGGATTTATTATAGAAGGCAACAATTCCTTTAAGAGCAGCCACACTATGGAGCCTCTACTGTAAGAGCAGTCACACTATGGAGCCTCTACTGTAAGAGCAGTCACACTATGGAGCCTCTACTGTAAGAGCAGTCACACTATGGAACCTCTACTGCAAGATCAGTCACACTATGGAACCCTCTACTGTAAGAGCAGTCACACTATGGAGCCTCTACTGTAAGAGCAGTCACACTATGGAACCTCTACTGTAAGAGCAGTCACACTATGGAACCTCTACTGTAAGAGCAGTCACACTATGGAACCTCTACTGTAAGATCAGTCACACTATGGAACCTCTACTGTAAGAGCGGTCACACTATGGAGCCTCTACTGTAAGAGCGGTCACACTATGGAACCTCTACTGTAAGAGCGGTCACACTATGGAACCTCTACTGTAAGAGCAGTCACACTATGGAACCTCTACTGTAAGATCAGTCACACTATGGAACCTCTACTGTAAGGGCAGTCACACTATGGAGCATCTACTGTAAGAGCAGTCACACTATGGAGCCTCTACTGTAAGAGCAGTCACACTATGGAGCCTCTACTGTAAGAGCAGTCACACTATGGAACCTCTACTGTAAGATCAGTCACACTATGGAACCTCTACTGTAAGGGCAGTCACACTATGGAGCATCTACTGTAAGAGCAGTCACACTATGGAGCCTCTACTGTAAGAGCAGTCACACTATGGAACCTCTACTGTAAGATCAGTCACACTATGGAACCTCTACTGTAAGAGCAGTCACACTATGGAACCTCTACTGTAAGATCAGTCACACTATGGAACCTCTACTGTAAGAGCGGTCACACTATGGAGCCTCTACTGTAAGAGCGGTCACACTATGGAACCTCTACTGTAAGAGCAGTCACACTATGGAACCTCTACTGTAAGATCAGTCACACTATGGAACCTCTACTGTAAGGGCAGTCACACTATGGAGCATCTACTGTAAGAGCAGTCACACTATGGCACCTCTACTGTAAGAGCAGTCACACTATGGAACCTCTACTGTAAGAGCAGCCACACTATGGAGCCTCTACTGTAAGAGCAGTCACACTAGGGAGCCTCTACTGTAAGAGCAGTCACACTATGGAACCTCTACTGTAAGAGCAGTCACACTATGGAACCTCTACTGTAAGATCAGTCACACTATGGAGCCTCTACTGTAAGAGCAGTCACACTATGGAACCTCTAGTGTAAGAGCGGTCAAACTATGGAACCTCTACTGTAAGATCAGTCACACTATGGATCCTCTACTGTAAGAGCAGTCACACTATGGCACCTCTACTGTAAGAGCAGTCACACTATGGAACCTCTACTGTAAGAGCAGTCACACTATGGAACCTCTACTGTAAGAGCAGCCACACTATGGAGCCTCTACTGTAAGAGCAGTCACACTATGGAGCCTCTACTGTAAGAGCAGTCACACTATGGAACCTCTACTGTAAGAGCAGTCACACTATGGAACCTCTACTGTAAGATCAGTCACACTATGGAGCCTCTACTGTAAGAGCAGTCACACTATGGAACCTCTACTGTAAGATCAGTCACACTATGGAACCTCTACTGTAAGATCAGTCACACTATGGAGCCTCTACTGTAAGAGCAGTCACACTATGGAGCCTCTACTGTAAGATCAGTCACACTATGGAACCTCTACTGTAAGATCAGTCACACTATGGAGCCTCTACTGTAAGAGCAGTCACACTATGGAACCTCTACTGTAAGATCAGTCACATTATGGAACCTCTACTGTAAGAGCAGTCACACTATGGAACCTCTACTGTAAGAGCAGTCACACTATGGATCCTCTACTGTAAGAGCAGTCACACTATGGAACCTCTACTGTAAGAGCAGTCACACTATGGAACCTCTACTGTAAGAGCAGTCACACTATGGAGTCTCTACTGTAAGAGCAGTCACACTATGGAACCCTCTAAGGCAAGGCCCCTGCACACGGGAAACAAATTATGCAAAACTTCCATCTGGAATTTTCTGTAATATCTGCAGATTTTATAAATCTTTTATAAATCTTATCTACACTCTTCCTCTGCAGATTTTCCACTTACAAATCCGCTATGTTTGCAGGGGGTGTAAGTCCTCATGCACATGATTGTAGTTGTGTGCACGGCTGTGATTTGCGGCTCAGACGGCCGTGGAGTGTCCCCCGCGAGCCGCCCTCAAATCGCGGGCCGTGCACGTGGCCGCGTGCATTAATTTGTGTGAGCCTGGACCGTAAAAGACATGTCCGATCTTTTTGCGGTCCCAGCTCCTGTGCAATGCACGGATTGTGGAAACCACGGTCGCGTGTATGGGCCTATTGAAATGAATGGGGCCGCAATTCACCTGCCGATGGGGGAATTGCAGCCGCGAAAATACTTTCGTGTGCATGGGGCCCAACACTTTGTAAGATTTTATAATTGTTAATTATCCTGTACTCCAGACCGATACATGTCACTTCACTATCTGTGCCTGGAGAAGTTTGGTGACAATCAATATGGCCGCCATCACACATGGTGTTTTTGTGGTATTTATGGGAACTATTTCTTTAAACTACATAACCAATAATAACCGCAACAACAGCCACATGTACAAGCTGCGCCAGTTACGTGATTGTGCCGCGTTGCCATTCAGGAGTCTGGGAAAGCTGGGTGACAGTCCCTGTTTGAGCTGTAGGAGAAGTTTGAATCAGTCTCTTTGCCTCAAAGCCTCATGGTCCTGAATTTTAGGACGATAAAAACTCGTGTAGGCGAGATAATGTATTTCTTCATAATTGCTGTATTAATATTTGGTCGCAATAAGCGCTTTTATGTTACGCGGAGATGTCGTTTCTCTTGGTCTCTATTCACACTGTCTCCATTTCTATAAAAAACGAAGTATTTTCAGCTGTTGATATTCTCTTGTCCTGAGGCTGTTTGTCCACGCCCCCTGCGACATTTGTTTGTTTTTTCCGTGTGTTCTCCTCCGAGGCGTCCTATACCCCTTAAGCAGCACTCAATTACTGCTGATTGGTTTCAGGTCTTTTTCTTCTCGTTTTCTAAATGTGCGGATAAGGAGCGGCTCCACCTCGGGCTACAGATGTTTCAGTGATGTTTACTCGAGGACCGCGAACGCAAAACTGCCATTAGAAAAAGCCATTTACATAAAGGACTTGTTCTAGCTCCGGGCTAATTGGGAAATGACATGGAAGGTTGTATTATAAAAATCTCCTTGGTGGGGACGGGAGATAGCTGAGAGAGAGCGGCGCGGAGACGAACCGGCGGCGGAATGAGAAATGACTTCTCGCCGGCAGAGCCTGATAAAGACGCGTTATTAATATTTCACATCAACATCTGTGCACATGAAAAACAAAGCTTTACAAGAACGCAGTGTTATCTCTGAGATAAGTTCTCTGCGCCCTCATTGTCATAAGTATTCACCCCCCTCTGGTCTCCCAGCGCCACATATATCATATATATCACCTGCTCCACATACATCATATATATCACCTGCTCCACATACATCATATATATCACCTGCTCCACATACATCATATATATCACCTGCTCCACATACATCATATATATCACCTGCTCCACATACATCACATATATCACCTGCTCCACATACATCATATATATCACCTGCTCCACATACATCATATATATCACCTGCTCCACATACATCATATATATCACCTGCTCCACATACATCATATATATCACCTGCTCCACATACATCATATACATCACCTGCTCCACATACATCATATATATCACCTGCTCCACATACATCATATATATCACCTGCTCCACATACATCATATATATCACCTGCTCCACATACATCATATATATCACCTGCTCCACATACATCATATATATCACCTGCTACACACACATCATATATATCACCTGCTCCACATACATCATATATATCACCTGCGCCACATACATCATATATATCACCTGCTCCACATACATCATATATATCACCTGCTCCACATACATCATATATATCACCTGCTACACATACATCATATATATCACCTGCTCCACATACATCATATATATCACCTGCTCCACATACATCATATATATCACCTGCTCCACATACATCATATATATCACCTGCTCCACATACATCATATATATCACCTGCTACACATACATCATATATATCACCTGCTCCACATACATCATATATATCACCTGCTCCACATACATCATATATATCACCTGCTCCACATACATCATATATATCACCTGCTCCACATACATCATATATATCACCTGCTCCACATACATCATATATATCACCTGCTCCACATACATCATATATATCACCTGCGCCACATACATCATATATATCACCTGCTCCACATACATCATATATATCACCTGCTCCACGTACATCATATATATCACCTGCTCCACGTACATCATATATATCACCTGCTCCGCATACATCATATATATCACCTGCTCCACATACATCATATATATCACCTGCTCCACATACATCATATATATCACCTGCTCCACATACATCATATATATCACCTGCTCCACATACATCATATATATCACCTGCGCCACATACATCATATATATCACCTGCTCCACATACATCATATATATCACCTGCGCCACATACATCATATATATAGCACCTGCTCCACGTACATCATATATATCACCTGCTCCACATACATCATATATATCACCTGCTCCACATACATCATATATATCACCTGCTCCACATACATCATATATATAGCACCTGCTCCACGTACATCATATATATCACCTGCTCCACATACATCATATATATAGCACCTGCTCCACGTACATCATATATATCACCTGCTCCACATACATCATATATATCACCTGCTCCACATACATCATATATATCACCTGCTCCACATACATCATATATATCACCTGCTCCACATACATCATATATATCACCTGCTCCACATACATCATATATATCACCTGCTCCACATACATCATATATATCACCTGCTCCACATACATCATATATATCACCTGCTCCACATACATCATATATATCACCTGCTCCACATACATCATATATATCACCTGCTCCACATACATCATATATATCACCTGCTCCACATACATCATATATATCACCTGCTCCACATACATCATATATATCACCTGCGCCACATACATCATATATATCACCTGCTCCACATACATCATATATATCACCTGCGCCACATACATCATATATATCACCTGCTCCACATACATCATATATATCACCTGCGCCACATACATCATATATATCACCTGCGCCACATACATCATATATAGCACCTGCGCCACATACATCATATATATCACCTGCTCCACACAAGTGTTCAAGTGAGATATCTATTCACTGATGTAGCTGAACTGAGTTATCACTGTGTTATCTGTGGTGTTACATAGGACTGCAGGTAACATCTACTACATTATCTGTACGCAGAGAGTTATCAAAGTGTGATATATTCCTCCAGTCACTGATATATTCCTCCAGTCACTGATATATTCCTCCAGTCACTGATATATTCCTCCAGTCACTGATATATTCCTCCAGTCACTGATATACTCCTCCAGTCACTGATATACTCCTCCAGTCACTGATGTATTCCTCCAGTCACAGATATACTCCTCCAGTCACTGATATATTCCTCCAGTCACTGATATACTCCTCCAGTCACTGATATATTCCTCCAGTCACTGATATACTCCTCCAGTCACTGATATACTCCTCCAGTCACTGATATATTCCTCCAGTCACTGATATATTCTTCGTCACTGATATATTCCTCCAGTCACTGATATATTCCTCCAGTCACTGATATATTCCTCCTCCAGTCACTGATATATTCCTCCTCCAGTCACTGATATATTCCTCCTCCAGTCACTGATATATTCCTCCTCCAGTCACTGATATATTCCTCCTCCAGTCACTGATATATTCCTCCTCCAGTCACTGATATATTCCTCCTCCAGTCACTGATATATTCCTCCTCCAGTCACTGATATATTCCTCCTCCAGTCACTTATATATTCCTCCTCCAGTCACTTATATATTCCTCCTCCAGTCACTTATATATTCCTCCTCCAGTCACTGATGTATTCCTCCAGTCACTGATGTATTCCTCCAGTCACTGATGTATTCCTCCAGTCACTGATGTATTCCTCCAGTCACTGATGTATTCCTCCAGTCACTGATATATTCCTCCAGTCACTGATATGTTCCTCCAGTCACTGATATATTCCTCCAGTCACTGGTGTATTCCTCCAGTCACTGATATATTCCTCCAGTCACTGATATATTCCTCCTCCAGTCACTGATATATTCCTCCTCCAGTCACTGATATATTCCTCCTCCAGTCACTGATATATTCCTACAGTCACTGATATACTCCTCCAGTCACTGATATACTCCTCCAGTCACTGATATACTCCTCCAGTCACTGATATACTCCTCCAGTCACTGATGTATTCCTCCAGTCACTGATGTATTCCTCCAGTCACTGATGTATTCCTCCAGTCACTGATGTATTCCTCCAGTCACTGATGTATTCCTCCAGTCACTGATGTATTCCTCCAGTCACTGATGTATTCCTCCAGTCACTGATGTATTCCTCCAGTCACTGATGTATTCCTCCAGTCACTGGTGTATTCCTCCAGTCACTGATATATTCCTCCAGTCACTGATATATTCCTCCTCCAGTCACTGATATATTCCTCCTCCAGTCACTGATATATTCCTCCTCCAGTCACTGATATATTCCTCCAGTCACTGATATACTCCTCCAGTCACTGATATACTCCTCCAGTCACTGATATACTCCTCCAGTCACTGATATATTCCTCCAGTCACTGATATATTCCTCCAGTCACTGATATATTCCTCCAGTCACTGATATATTCCGCCAGTCACTGATATATTCCTCCAGTAACTGATATATTCCTCCTCCAGTCACTGATGTATTCCTCCAGTCACTGATGTATTCCATCAGTCACTGATGTATTCCTCCAGTCACTGATGTATTCCTCCAGTCACTGATGTATTCCTCCAGTCACTGATGTATTCCTCCAGTCACTGATGTATTCCTCCAGTCACTGATGTATTTCTCCAGTCACTGATGTATTTCTCCAGTCACTGATGTATTCCTCCTCCAGTCACTGATGTATTCCTCCTCCAGTCACTGATGTATTCCTCCAGTCACTGATGTATTCCTCCTCCAGTCACCGATATATTCCTCCTCCAGTCACTGATATATTCCTCCTCCAGTCACTGATATATTCCTCCTCCAGTCACTTATATATTCCTCCTCCAGTCACTTATATATTCCTCCTTCAGTCACTTATATATTCCTCCTCCAGTCACTTATATATTCCTCCTCCAGTCACTTATATATTCCTCCTCCAGTCACTGATGTATTCCTCCAGTCACTGATGTATTCCTCCAGTCACTGATGTATTCCTCCAGTCACTGATGTATTCCTCCAGTCACTGATGTATTCCTCCAGTCATTGATGTATTCCTCCTCCAGTCACCGATATATTCCTCCTCCAGTCACCGATATTGTAATGGCAGGAAGGAGGTGAAGGGAAAGTGAGCCCTAATCTACCCACCGCCCTGTCCCTGCCTACTTGCAACGACCCGCCCTAGGCGACGAGGTACAACTGGGCGGCGGTCCCTACGCTGTCTAAGTGCACAGGAAAACAAACAGGGAACACGCAAGGGAAGGGGCAGTAGCCACGGAACGCCACGAGGAAACGGAGCGGCGAACGAACAGTCAGGACCAGGACGAAGTGAGTACACCCGAGCGGGCACGGAGACAGAAGCAAGCCAGGGGCAAAGCAAAGCAGGTCAAGCAGAACTGCAGCAAGGCAGAAGCACGGCAGAAGCAGGCTGGAGCAAGCAGCAGTGGGGCCAGGAATCCAAAAGAATTACAAGCACTGAGGGAGAGAACAGGGCAGGTAATAAAGGACAGGGGGCGGAGCTAACTCCGACAGACCAGGCCGCGATAGGCTCTCCCACTCCTGAACCTGCCACCCTGGTTGGTGGGAGATGGTGTCAGTCGAACAGGTCTGGCCTCAGGTGTGGATTGATTAATCCCAGGAGTATACCTAGATGAAGTACCTGGCAGATCCCTAACAGTACTCCCCCTTTTATGAGGGGCCACCGGACCCTTACTAAGGGGACCCGGTTTAGTGGGGAAGAGAAGGTGGAACCTCCTGATCAATACCCCAGCGTGAACATCACGGGCAGGTACCCAAGTCCTCTCCTCCGGCCCGTATCCTCTCCAATGGACCAGGTACTGGAGGGAGCCCTGGACCATCCTACTGTCCATAATCTTGGCCACCTCGAATTCCACCCCCTCAGGGGTGAGAACGGGAACAGGAGGTATCCTCGAGGGGGACCAGGACGGGGAGCAGCGTTTAAGGAGGGAGGCATGGAAGACGTCATGTATGCGAAAGGATGGGGGGAGCTCCAGACGGAAGGATACAGGGTTGAGGACTTCAATGATCTTATAAGGTCCAATAAATCGGGGAGCAAACTTCCTGGACGGGACCTTAAGGCGCAAGTTCCTGGACGACAACCAGACCAAATCCCCGACGACAAACCGGGGGTTAGCAGAACGTCTACTATCCGCCTGAATCTTTTGTGCGCTCTGGGACGCCTCTAGGTTCTTCTGAACCTGGGCCCAGACAGTGCACAGTTCCCGATGAACATCCTCTACCTCAGGATTATTGGAACAACCAGGGGAGACGGAGGAGAACCTTGGGTTAAACCCGAAATTACAGAAAAACGGGGAGACCCCTGACGAGTTACTGACCCGGTTATTCAGGGAAAATTCAGCAAGGGGAAGGAATGAGACCCAATCGAATTGACAGTCAGAGATGAAACACCTTAAATATTGTTCCAGGGATTGGTTGGTCCTTTCCGTTTGGCCATTAGTTTCGGGATGGAAGGCGGAGGAGAAGGACAGATCAATCTCCAACTTTTTACAAAAAGCTCTCCAAAATAAGGAAACAAATTGTACCCCTCTGTCAGAAACGATATTGACTGGGGCCCCATGGAGACGCAGGATGTGTTTCACAAACAAAGAAGCTAACGTCTTGGCGTTAGGTAGCTTCTTAAGGGGCACAAAGTGGCACATCTTGCTGAAGCGGTCGACTACCACCCACACCACCGACTTGCCCTGAGATGGAGGCAAATCGGTGATAAAATCCATGGAGATATGGGTCCAAGGTCTCTGGGGAATGGGCAAGGAACGTAGTAGGCCCGCAGGTCGGGACCTAGGGGTTTTGGACCTAGCGCAAACCTCACAAGCGGCGACGTAAGCCCTAACATCTTTAGGCAACCCAGGCCACCAATAGTTTCTGGTAATGAGGTGTTTGGTGCCCAAGATGCCAGGATGACCAGATAGAGCGGAGTCATGGTTTTCCCTGAGTACCCTCAGCCGGTATTGCAGGGGAACAAACAGTTTGTCCCCAGGGACGTTCCCGGGAGCTGCACCCTGATCAGCCGCGATATCAGAAGCTAAATCAGAATCCGTGGCAGAGACGATTATACCAGGGGGTAAAATACAAGCAGGATCCTTCTCGGAAGGAGGATTGGCCATGAAACTACGTGACAGAGCATCAGCCTTAATATTCTTGGACCCAGCCCTATAGGTAACCAAGAAATTAAATCTGGTAAAGAATAGTGCCCACCGAGCTTGTCTAGGATTAAGCCTCCGGGCCGATTCTAGGAAAACCAGATTCTTGTGATCCGTAAGGACCGTTACCTGGTGTCTGGCCCCCTCCAGGAAGTGCCGCCACTCCTCAAAAGCCCATTTAATGGCTAGAAGTTCGCGGTTGCCAATATCATAGTTACTCTCCGTGGGCGAAAACTTCCTAGAGAAGTAAGCACAGGGGCGGAGATGGGTGAGGGAGCTGGTACCCTGAGACAAGACGGCCCCCACTCCCACCTCGGAAGCGTCAACCTCCACAATAAATGGCTCCTCTTGGTTGGGCTGAATCAGCACGGGGGCCGAGATAAAGCACTTCTTGAGAGTCTCAAAGGCCTGGACGGCCTCAGGGGGCCAATGGAGGACATCAGCACCCTTGCGGGTAAGGTCCGTAAGAGGCTTAGCGACGACCGAGAAGTTGGCAATAAATCTCCTGTAATAGTTGGCGAACCCTAAAAAACACTGTAACGCCTTAAGGGAGGCAGGTTGGACCCATTCCGCCACAGCTTGAACCTTGGCAGGGTCCATGCGGAATTCATGAGGAGTGAGGATTTGCCCTAAAAATGGTATCTCCTGTACCCCAAAGACACATTTTTCAGTCTTAGCAAACAGATTATTCTCCCGAAGGACCTGGAGCACCTTCCTGACATGCTCCACGTGGGAGGACCAGTCCTTGGAAAACACCAGTATGTCATCAAGGTACACAACAAGAAAATTACCCAGGTACTCTCTCAGGATTTCATTAATAAAATTCTGGAAGACAGCAGGGGCATTACACAACCCAAAGGGCATGACCAGGTATTCGAAATGACCCTCGGGTGTGTTGAACGCAGTTTTCCACTCATCCCCCTCTTTGATGCGGATAAGGTTATATGCCCCCCGTAGATCGAACTTAGAAAACCATTGGGCTCCCTGAACCTGATTAAAAAGATCCGGAATCAAAGGAAGTGGGTACTGGTTCCTTACGGTGACCTTATTCAGGTTACGATAATCAATGCACGGCCTAAGACCACCATCCTTCTTCCCCACGAAGAAGAAGCCAGCACCTACAGGAGAAGTCGAGGGGCGAATGAAACCCTTGGCCAGGCATTCTTGGATATACACCCTCATAGCTTCACGTTCAGGACATGAAAGATTAAATATCCTACCCTTAGGAAGCTTGGCACCAGGCACCAAATCGATAGCGCAATCGTAATCTCTATGGGGGGGCAACACCTCGGAGGCCTCCTTAGAAAACACATCGGCGAAGTCCTGAACAAACTCAGGAAGCGTGTTTACCTCCTCCCGGGGAGAAATAGAGTTAACAGAAAGACATGACATAAGACATTCATTACCCCATTTGGTGAGATCCCCAGTATTCCAATCAAACGTGGGATTATGCAACTGCAACCAGGGAAGGCCTAAAACCAGATCAGACGATAATCCCTGCATCACCAGTACAGAGCACTGCTCCAAATGCATGGAGCCAACAAGGAGTTCAAAAACAGGGGTATGCTGAGTAAAATAACCATTAGCAAGGGGGGTTGAGTCGATTCCTACTACAGGGATAGGATAAGGTAAATCAATACAAGGCATCTTTAGAGACATAGCAAATTCCACAGACATGATATTAGCAGATGAGACAGAATCCACGAAAGCACTGCCCGTGGCAGACCGGCCAGCAAACGAGACCTGAAAGGGAAACAAAATTTTATTGCGTTTCACATTAACGGGAAATACCTGTGCGCCCAAGTGACCTCCCCGATGATCACTTAGGCGCGGAAGTTTTCCGGCTTCTTATTCTTGCGCCTGGGACAGGTGTTCAGTAGATGCTTGTCGTCCCCACAGTAGAAGCAGAGACCATTCATTCTGCGAAACTCCCTACGTTGTTGAGGGGACATGGAGGCCCCGAGTTGCATAGGTACCTCCGAGTCCTCCGTGGAGGGGCGAGGAGACGGGACCTCGGGGGGGATCGCAGAAAAGTCAGAGGGGAGCACACTGAAGCGTTCTAGCTGACGTTCCCTGAGACGTCGGTCAAGTCGTACTGCTAGGGCCATAACCTGGTCAAGGGAGTCAGACGAGGGGTAGCTAACCAGCAGATCCTTCAGGGCGTCAGATAATCCTAACCTATACTGGCACCTTAGGGCCGGATCGTTCCACTGAGAAGCTACGCACCACTTCCTAAAATCAGAACAGTATTCCTCAACCGGTCTCCTACCCTGACGTAAGGTCACCAGCTGACTCTCGGCTAAAGCAGTCCTGTCAGTCTCGTCGTAAATGAGTCCGAGGGCAGAGAAAAAACGATCAACAGAGGAAAGTTCAGGGGCGTCAGGAGCCAAGGAGAAGGCCCACTCTTGGGGCCCTTCCTGGAGTCGGGATATGATGATACCCACCCGCTGGTTCTCGGAACCTGAGGAGTGGGGCTTTAGGCGGAAATACAGTCTGCAACTCTCCCGGAAGGAGAGAAACGTCTTACGGTCCCCTGAAAACCGGTCAGGTAACTTGAGGTCGGGTTCTAGAGGTGAGGTGAGGGGTACTACTAAAGCAGCGTCACCCTGATTGACCCTTTGGGCCAGGGCCTGGACCTGTAGGGAGAGGCCCTGCATCTGCTGTGTCAGGGTCTCAAGGGGGTCCATGATAGCGTCAGCGTAGGAGAAATGGTAGACTAGGTAAGGGCTTGTAATTATGTAATGGCAGGAAGGAGGTGAAGGGAAAGTGAGCCCTAATCTACCCACCGCCCTGTCCCTGCCTACTTGCAACGACCCGCCCTAGGCGACGAGGTACAACTGGGCGGCGGTCCCTACGCTGTCTAAGTGCACAGGAAAACAAACAGGGAACACGCAAGGGAAGGGGCAGTAGCCACGGAACGCCACGAGGAAACGGAGCGGCGAACGAACAGTCAGGACCAGGACGAAGTGAGTACACCCGAGCGGGCACGGAGACAGAAGCAAGCCAGGGGCAAAGCAAAGCAGGTCAAGCAGAACTGCAGCAAGGCAGAAGCACGGCAGAAGCAGGCTGGAGCAAGCAGCAGTGGGGCCAGGAATCCAAAAGAATTACAAGCACTGAGGGAGAGAACAGGGCAGGTAATAAAGGACAGGGGGCGGAGCTAACTCCGACAGACCAGGCCGCGATAGGCTCTCCCACTCCTGAGCCTGCCACCCTGGTTGGTGGGAGATGGTGTCAGTCGAACAGGTCTGGCCTCAGGTGTGGATTGATTAATCCCAGGAGTATACCTAGATGAAGTACCTGGCAGATCCCTAACAGATATATTCCTCCTTTAGTCACCGATATATTCCTCCTCCAGTCACTTATATATTCCTCCTCCAGTCACTTATATATTCCTCCTCCAGTCACTTATATATTCCTCCTCCAGTCACTTATATATTCCTCCTCCAGTCACTTATATATTCCTCCACCAGTCACTGATGTATTCCTCCAGTCACTGATGTATTCCTCCAGTCACTGATGTATTCCTCCAGTCACTGATGTATTCCTCCAGTCACTGATGTATTCCTCCATTCACTGATGTATTCCTCCAGTCACTGATGTATTCCTCCAGTCACTGATGCATTCCTCCAGTCACTGATGCATTCCTCCAGTCACTGATGTATTCCTCCAGTCACTGATATATTCCTCCAGTCACTGATGTATTCCTCCAGTCACTGATGCATTCCTCCAGTCACTGATGCATTCCTCCAGTCACTGATGTATTCCTCCTCCAGTCACTGATGTATTCCTCAAGTCACTGATATATTCCTCCAGTCACTGATATATTCCTCCAGTCACTGATATATTCCTCCAGTCACTGATGTATTCCTCCAGTCACTGATGCATTCCTCCAGTCACTGATGCATTCCTCCAGTCACTGATGTATTCCTCCTCCAGTCACTGATGTATTCCTCAAGTCACTGATATATTCCTCCAGTCACTGATATATTCCTCCAGTCACCGATATATTCCTCCTCCAGTCACCGATATATTCCTCCTCCAGTCACCGATATATTCCTCCCCCAGTCACTTATATATTCCTCCTCCAGTCACTTATATATTCCTCCTCCAGTCACTTATATATTCCTCCTCCAGTCACTTATATATTCCTCCTCCAGTCACTTATATATTCCTCCTCCAGTCACTTATATATTCCTCCTCCAGTCACTTATATATTCCTCCTTCAGTCACTGATGTATTCCTCCAGTCACTGATGTATTCCTCCAGTCACTGATGTATTCCTCCAGTCACTGATGTATTCCTCCAGTCACTGATGTATTCCTCCAGTCACTGATGTATTCCTCCAGTCACTGATGTATTCCTCCAGTCACTGATATACTCCTCCAGTCACTGATATACTCCTCCAGTCACTGATATATTCCTCCAGTCACTGATATATTCCTCCAGTCACTGATATATTCCTCCAGTCACTGATATACTCCTCCAGTCACTTATATATTCCTCCTCCAGTCACTTATATATTCCTCCTCCAGTCACTTATATATTCCTCCTCCAGTCACTTATATATTCCTCCTCCAGTCACTTATATATTCCTCCTCCAGTCACTGATGTATTCCTCCAGTCACTGATGTATTCGTCCAGTCACTGATGTATTCCTCCAGTCACTGATGTATTCCTCCAGTCACTGATGTATTCCTCCAGTCACTGATGTATTCCTCCATTCACTGATGTATTCCTCCAGTCACTGATGTATTCCTCCAGTCACTGATGCATTCCTCCAGTCACTGATGCATTCCTCCAGTCACTGATGTTTTCCTCCAGTCAATGATATATTCCTCCAGTCACTGATGCATTCCTCCAGTCACTGATGCATTCCTCCAGTCACTGATGTATTCCTCCAGTCACTGATGTATTCCTCCAGTCACTGATGTATTCCTCCAGTCACTGATGTATTCCTCCAGTCACTGATGTATTCCTCCAGTCACTGATATATTCCTCCAGTCACTGATATACTCCTCCAGTCACTGATATACTCCTCCAGTCACTGATATACTCCTCCAGTCACTGATATATTCCTCCAGTCACTGATATACTCCTCCAGTCACTGATGTATTCCTCCAGTCACTGATGTATTCCTCCAGTCACTGATGTATTCCTCCAGTCACTGATATATTCCTCCAGTCACTGATATACTCCTCCAGTCACTGATGTATTCCTCCAGTCACTGATGTATTCCTCCAGTCACTGATGTATTCCTCCAGTCACTGATGTATTCCTCCAGTCACTGATGTATTCCTCCAGTCACTGATATACTCCTCCAGTCACTGATGTATTCCTCCAGTCACTGATGTATTCCTCCAGTCACTGATGTATTCCTCCAGTCACTGATGTATTCCTCCAGTCACTGATGTATTCCTCCAGTCACTGATGTATTCCTCCAGTCACTGATGTATTCCTCCAGTCACTGATGTATTCCTCCAGTCACTGATGTATTCCTCCAGTCACTGATATATTCCTCCAGTCACTGATATACTCCTCCAGTCACTGATATACTCCTCCAGTCACTGATATATTCCTCCAGTCACTGATATATTCCTCCAGTCACTGATATATTCCTCCAGTCACTGATATACTCCTCCAGTCACTTATATATTCCTCCTCCAGTCACTTATATATTCCTCCTCCAGTCACTTATATATTCCTCCTCCAGTCACTTATATATTCCTCCTCCAGTCATTTATATATTCCTCCTCCAGTCACTGATGTATTCCTCCAGTCACTGATGTATTCCTCCAGTCACTGATGTATTCCTCCAGTCACTGATGTATTCCTCCAGTCACTGATGTATTCCTCCAGTCACTGATGTATTCCTCCAGTCACTGATGTATTCCTCCAGTCACTGATGTATTCCTCCATTCACTGATGTATTCCTCCAGTCACTGATGTATTCCTCCAGTCACTGATGCATTCCTCCAGTCACTGATGCATTCCTCCAGTCACTGATATATTCCTCCAGTCACTGATGCATTCCTCCAGTCACTGATGCATTCCTCCAGTCACTGATGTATTCCTCCAGTCACTGATGTATTCCTCCAGTCACTGATATATTCCTCCAGTCACTGATATACTCCTCCAGTCACTGATATACTCCTCCAGTCACTGATATACTCCTCCAGTTACTGATATATTCCTCCAGTCACTGATATACTCCTCCAGTCACTGATATACTCCTCCAGTCACTGATATATTCCTCCAGTCACTGATATATTCCTCCTCCAGTCACTGATATATTCCTCCTCCAGTCACTGATATATTCCTCCTCCAGTCACTGATATATTCCTACAGTCACTGATATATTCCTCCAGTCACTGATGCATTCCTCCAGTCACTGATGCATTCCTCCAGTCACTGATGTTTTCCTCCAGTCAATGATATATTCCTCCAGTCACTGATGCATTCCTCCAGTCACTGATGCATTCCTCCAGTCACTGATGTATTCCTCCAGTCACTGATGTATTCCTCCAGTCACTGATATATTCCTCCAGTCACTGATATACTCCTCCAGTCACTGATATACTCCTCCAGTCACTGATATACTCCTCCAGTCACTGATATATTCCTCCAGTCACTGATATATTCCTCCAGTCACTGATATATTCCTCCTCCAGTCACTGATATATTCCTCCTCCAGTCACTGATATATTCCTCCTCCAGTCACTGATATATTCCTCCTCCAGTCACTGATATATTCCTCCTCCAGTCACTGATATATTCCTACAGTCACTGATATATTCCTACAGTCACTGATATATTCCTACAGTCACTGATATACTCCTCCAGACACTGATATATTCCTCCAGTCACTGATGTATTCCTCCAGTCACTGATGTATTCCTCCAGTCACTGATATATTCCTCCAGTCACTGATATATTCCTCCTCCAGTCACTTATATATTCCTCCTCCAGTCACTTATATATTCCTCCTCCAGTCACTTATATATTCCTCCTCCAGTCACTTATATATTCCTCCTCCAGTCACTTATATATTCCTCCTCCAGTCACTGATGTATTCCTCCAGTCACTGATGTATTCCTCCAGTCACTGATGTATTCCTCCAGTCACTGATGTATTCCTCCAGTCACTGATGTATTCCTCCAGTCACTGATGTATTCCTCCAGTCACTGATGTATTCCTCCAGTCACTGATATATTCCTCCAGTCACTGATATACTCCTCCAGTCAATGATATACTCCTCCAGTCACTGATATATTCCTCCAGTCACTGATATATTCCTCCAGTCACTGATATATTCCTCCAGTCACTGATATATTCCTCCAGTCACTGATATACTCCTCCAGTCACTGATGTATTCCTCCAGTCACTGATGTATTCCTCCAGTCACTGATGTATTCCTCCAGTCACTGATGTATTCCTCCAGTCACTGATATACTCCTCCAGTCACTGATGTATTCCTCCAGTCACTGATGTATTCCTCCAGTCACTGATGTATTCCTCCAGTCACTGATGTATTCCTCCAGTCACTGATGTATTCCTCCAGTCACTGATGTATTCCTCCAGTCACTGATGTATTCCTCCAGTCACTGATGTATTCCTCCAGTCACTGATATATTCCTCCAGTCACTGATATACTCCTCCAGTCACTGATATACTCCTCCAGTCACTGATATACTCCTCCAGTCACTGATATATTCCTCCAGTCACTGATATATTCCTCCAGTCACTGATATATTCCTCCAGTCACTGATATATTCCTCCAGTCACTGATATACTCCTCCAGTCACTTATATATTCCTCCTCCAGTCACTTATATATTCCTCCTCCAGTCACTTATATATTCCTCCTCCAGTCACTTATATATTCCTCCTCCAGTCACTTATATATTCCTCCTCCAGTCACTGATGTATTCCTCCAGTCACTGATGTATTCCTCCAGTCACTGATGTATTCCTCCAGTCACTGATGTATTCCTCCAGTCACTGATGTATTCCTCCAGTCACTGATGTATTCCTCCAGTCACTGATGTATTCCTCCAGTCACTGATGTATTCCTCCATTCACTGATGTATTCCTCCAGTCACTGATGTATTCCTCCAGTCACTGATGCATTCCTCCAGTCACTGATGCATTCCTCCAGTCACTGATGTTTTCCTCCAGTCAATGATATATTCCTCCAGTCACTGATGCATTCCTCCAGTCACTGATGCATTCCTCCAGTCACTGATGTATTCCTCCAGTCACTGATGTATTCCTCCAGTCACTGATGTATTCCTCCAGTCACTGATGTATTCCTCCAGTCACTGATATACTCCTCCAGTCACTGATATACTCCTCCAGTCA